>NW_017729031.1:2048470-2051439 GCF_001723915.1 Gavialis gangeticus | reverse complement strand
GTTCTTAATCAAGAGGTGAGCAAAATACGGCCTGCAGGCCATCTGGCCTGCCAAGCATTTTCATCTGGCCTGCAGCACCCCCCAACAAATTGTACCCCACCCAGCCCTTCTGCCCACAAGGGTGGGAGCAAGGCACCCATAGACTTCATAGACATTAGGGGCTAGAAGGCACTTAGTGAAATCATCAAGTCCAGCCCCGCCGTCACAGGTAGGAAGTCAGCTGGGATCAAGTGATCTCAGCAAGAAAGATATCCAGATATTTCTTTAAAGAGTCCAGAGTAGGTGCTTGCACCACCTCTGGTGGAGTCTGTTCCAAACCCTGGACACATGCACCACAAAAAACTTTTTCTTATGTCTAGTCTAAATCGACCTTTCTGGAGTTTGTGGATGTTAGACCTCATTACCCCTTGAGGAGCTCTGGTGAACAGCTGTTCTCCCAGATCCTGATGTACCCCTCATATATAATTGTAAGCTGGTAGCAAGTCTCCCCTGAGTCTTCTCTTTTCCAGACTGAAGAGTCCCAAATCCCTCAGCCTCTGCTCGTACAGCCTGCCCTCCAGGCGCTGGATCATAAAAGTGGCTCTCCTCTGGACTCTCTCAAGTTTTTCTACATCCCTCCTGAAGTGGGGGGCCCAAAACTAGACACAGTACCCCAGCTGCAGCCTCACCAAGGCTGAGTAAATCGGGAGGATGACATCCCTGGTTTTGCTTGAGATGCATAGCTAGATGCACCTCAGAGTTTGGTTTGTGTTGCCAGCCACAGCATTGCATTGGTGACTCATGTTCATCTTGTGGTCAATCAGGACCCCCAAGTATCTTTCAGCCATGGTGCTAGCAAGCGTAGCACTGCCAAGCTCGTAAGTATGCTGATGGTTCTTCCTATCAAGGTGCAGCACCTTACACTTCTCTACATTGTAGGCCATCAGGTTTTGGTCAACCCATCTTGAGAGCGTGTCCAAGTCAGCCTGTATCCCCAGCCTGTCCTGTGATGTGACCGCCCTCCCCCATAATTTGATATCATCTATGAACTTTGCCAGTTTGTATGCGACTCCCGACTCCAGATCGTTAATGAAGATGTTAAAAAATACAGGCCCAAGTACAGAGCCCTGAGGAACTCCACTGGTCACCCCAAGCCATGTTGATTTGCTCCTGTCAACTAGCACTCTTTGGGTCCAACCCCGTAGACAGTTACTTAGCCATTGAACCAGAAGATGATCAAGGCCACAGTTCCCTAGCTTAGCCATGAGGACATCGTGGGGAACTAGGTCAAATGCTTTCTTGAAATCCAGATATATGACATCCATGTCATCTCCCTTGTCTAGGGTTTGTGTCACCTGGTCATAGGAGATGAGGTTGGTCAGGCAAGATCTGACAGTCACAAAGCTGTGTTGACTGGCCTTCAGAAGCCTGCCTTCCATTAGTCTGGTGTTGATGGATCCCTTGACAATTTTCTCCAGGATTTTTCCAGGGATGGATGGCAAACTGATTGATCTATAATTCCCCAGGTCATCCCTCCTCCCTTTCTTGCAGATAGGGACCACGTTGGCTCTTTTCCAGTCTTTGGGGACCTCACCCGAGCGCCACAAATTTTCAAATATCTTTGCCAAGGGGGGTGCAAGGATGTCTGCCAGCTCCTTCAAGACTCTCAGGTGCATTCTATCTGGGCCCGTGGACTTGTGAATGTCATTTCTCAAGGTGTTTCCTCACCTGATCTACACCAATTTTGGGCCTGCCACCTGCTCCCAGTCTGGTTCGTTTCCTTTCTGACAGTGCGATCCCCTTGGGAGGGTGAAAAACCAATGAGAAAAAGTAATTTAGGAGATTGGCCTTTTCTTGGGTATCAGATGTCAGCTGCTCCATTTGATCTTGCAGAGGCCCAATGCTATCTTGTGTACACACACTCCCAAACATACCCTATTGCACCTCGTTCCAAACCCCATGGGCAGAAAGGCCCAGCCCAGCCCAGCCAGTTTGAAGCTTCCGGGCAGGCTGCTGCGGCCCCTGGGGACCTACTCCATTTCCCTGGCCTCCTACTCGCTCTGGGCAGCAGACAGGGAAGTGGCAGCAGCAGGGCTGCAGCTGGGCAGAAGCACAGATCGTGGGGCTAGCAGCAGTGCAGAGCCCCCACCCAGGGGGCAACAGTAGCTCAAGAGCTCAGCTGGGCAGTTTGTGGGTGAGGGAGGATGCGGGTGTGGAGATGCCCCCCCCATACACACTGCCCCCATGGTGTGGCAGGCAGCAGCAGCAGCATCCCCCGCACATCCCCCCCATACACACACCTCACCACTCTACCATACACACACCCCACAATATACAAAACTAAGAATTTATTTTTGAGTTATTATCCAATCACCTCATATACACTACGCCAGAGGTTGTCAACCGGGGGTACTTTGAAAGGTCCCAAGGGGCACACAGAGGAGGGTGGGGATGGAGCGCTACCACCCTCACAGCCTCACAGGAGCAGGGCAGAACAGACGCCGCGCTGCCATTACTCGCTACACCCCTGCTCTGCATCTGGCACGCACGCCCCCACCCCTACCCTGGCTCGGTGTCCGGCTGCTCACCAACCCACCATCACCCCTGGAGGGCACACTTACTAAAAATGGGGCCACCAGGGCTACACTTATTTTAAAAGGTTAAAAACCCATGCACCCATGCACATTGTGCTGACACAAATCATGACAAAAATACTTTTTGTAATAATAAAATTCAAATATGTTCTAGTAGATGTTCGACTTTTAGTGTATGATTTGTTTTTTTTCTGGTTCTAAGACAGCAACCCCCCTCCCAAAACGAGTATTTTGGGAGGGAGAGCAAAGGGAGGGACTTCCAGGGGCAAAAGTCAGGGATTGGGGGGGGGTGGGACTTCCAGTCCATAATGTCGACCAGGGGATGGGGCAAGGGGCTGGGACCTGCTCCCTCCCTGCAGTACTTTCCAAGCCTTGCACCTTGATCACCTGATCAGG
>NW_017729031.1:2043215-2043470 GCF_001723915.1 Gavialis gangeticus | reverse complement strand
GGCAAGTGTCAAGGGAAGGGGCTACCCACACAGCCCTCGACAGCTCAACAAAACTCATTAAGCAGCCCTCCACCTGAAATAATTGCACACCCCATCTTAATCCCTCTCCTGGTATCATTCCTGTAGGTCAGTCTCACTCATGGGGTGAAAAGCAACCTGTTTAAATTCGCTGATGATACCAAAATTTGGGGTGAAGTGAGCACACTAGTAGGGAGAGAAAGACTGCAGCAAGATCTGGATAGGTTACAGGAGTGG
>NW_017729031.1:2037428-2038215 GCF_001723915.1 Gavialis gangeticus | reverse complement strand
GCAGCAGCAGCAGCATCCCCCGCACATCCCCCCCATACACACACCTCACCACTCTACCATACACACACCCCACAATATACAAAACTAAGAATTTATTTTTGAGTTATTATCCAATCACCTCATATACACTACGCCAGAGGTTGTCAACCGGGGGTACTTTGAAAGGTCCCAAGGGGCACACAGAGGAGGGTGGGGATGGAGCGCTACCACCCTCACAGCCTCACAGGAGCAGGGCAGAACAGACGCCGCGCTGCCATTACTCGCTACACCCCTGCTCTGCATCTGGCACGCACGCCCCCACCCCTACCCTGGCTCGGTGTCCGGCTGCTCACCAACCCACCATCACCCCTGGAGGGCACACTTACTAAAAATGGGGCCACCAGGGCTACACTTATTTTAAAAGGTTAAAAACCCATGCACCCATGCACATTGTGCTGACACAAATCATGACAAAAATACTTTTTGTAATAATAAAATTCAAATATGTTCTAGTAGATGTTCGACTTTTAGTGTATGATTTGTTTTTTTTCTGGTTCTAAGACAGCAACCCCCCTCCCAAAACGAGTATTTTGGGAGGGAGAGCAAAGGGAGGGACTTCCAGGGGCAAAAGTCAGGGATTGGGGGGGGGTGGGACTTCCAGTCCATAATGTCGACCAGGGGATGGGGCAAGTGTCAAGGGAAGGGGCTACCCACACAGCCCTCGACAGCTCAACAAAACTCATTAAGCAGCCCTCCACCTGAAATAATTGCACACCCCATCTTAATCCCTCTCCTGGTATCATTCCTG
>NW_017729031.1:2030130-2032428 GCF_001723915.1 Gavialis gangeticus | reverse complement strand
CCCACCCCCACCAAAAATAAATAAATAAATAAAACCCTTGGAAGGGAAAGGTAGCACATTGTGCTTTACCAACTCTAGATTTCTGCCAGGGGTAGCCTGTGAATTGACACTGCTTGGACACATGCCACCGTGAGCCATCTGGCATTTGGAAGACAAGAAAGCCTTTTGGAGACTGTCAGATGGTAAGGAAGGCAGAGATCCCAAATCTTTACTGGAGGGGTGCACTGATACATTGGTTCCATGTCATATCGCCATCAATATAAGAAAAATTGACATTATCGGCAATCAGCTTTTTTTTGGCTGGTGTGGCCAATGTCACTGATAAATGCCCCATGCATGTGTGCAGCTGCACTGCAGCACACAGGCATCCAGGAGCACAGCATACAGTTGGTAAATCTGTCGTGAAAGAAAGGGCAGGGGGAGGCAGATCAATGCCCTCACAGTGAGGGAGCAAGGGGGGCTGGGGCAGGGGCAGACACTACCTAACCAGGGCAGAGCTGGGCATGGGACAAAGCTGCAAGCAGCTCATCCGGGGAATACAAGGGGAGTGGGGGAGCTCCCACTGCTTGACACCTCAGGAGGGCATGGTGGACATGTATTCCCCCAGATCTGTGCACAGGGCAAGGGCAGGCTGCTGCTGCGGGCCAGGGCTGCGCCCAGCTCTTCCAGCAGAGAGGCTGAGCCGGACTGCGCTCAGGGCAGGAGGCAGTGGTGCTGGAAGTGGGAGCAACAGCCACCTCAAAATTCGCCGTAGCCATCACTCCCAGCGCCACTGCTGCTTGTCCCAAGCACAGCCCAGCCCATCCCCTCTGCCTGGAAGAGCCCAGTGCTGCCCCCGGCCCAAGCCTGCAGTGGCAGCTTGCCCTCACCCCATGCACAGATCCAGCGGACACACCTTCCCCCCCATGTCTTCCTGGACTGCATGAAGTTGTGGGAGCCACACCCCCCCTCCTCACACCCCCTGGATTAGCCATGGCTCCGTCTTGCGCCCTGCTCCACTCCGGCTGGGCAGCGCTTGCCCCTGCCCCAGCCCCACTCCCTCCCTCACCAGGGAGGCCTCAATCTGCCCCCCGACCTCTTCCCTCCCTCCTTCCCCAACAGACTTACCAGCTGGACGCTGCTCTTCATGCTGTCGTGCCACATACTGGCAATCAGATTAGCACTGGCTGTTATGGCTCATTAAAATAGGCCAGCAGTATCAACCCAAAAAATCTGTATCAATGCACCCCTACTTTTTTTAATGTATTTTTTTCATTTCTTATTCAAATGCACTAGGAGGGGTAAACATTAAGTAACTGAGTCCACATTACGGATATAAATCAGGACATACAAAATACAGGGTGATTCCTTCAGACACAGTTGTTTCAGTGTTCAGGATTCTCTATAAAGGAGCAGTAAGAGTGCAGCCAGGTTGTAGGACTTACAGTTTGAATGACAGACAGGATTTAACTGATATGCCATATGTTTTCATGTCACTTAACCACACTAATGCTTTGAACTTGCCCAGTCCAAAGATACTAGAACTTACAGGCACCCACTACCCCCACAAAGGTACCCAAGTACTATAACCTCCTAAGGGCTGGGGTAGCTCATGGAGCAACTCTCTAGTGCCTCCTGGCTGGAGAGCTGACCTGTGTAGCTCTCCAGCTGAGGGCAAGAACGCATGTATGGTCCAGCTCCTGGATAATTTTCCATTGCTAAGCATTTCTCTGAAATTCTTAACAAGAGAAATGAGCACCTGTCTATGGCCACTGTTTTAAACCATAGACCAGGCCTAAAAAGGATATTTAGGGTCCTGGATGACTAACACTATTTACCTTTGACATTTGCATTATGCCTACAAAAAAAGAGTTTTTCCCACTTTAGAATGGTGAAAGGATTCAAATATATCAGGATGCAATGAAAGGGACCAAGAGAGAAAACTAAAAGGTAAACTGATGTACAAGGTGACACATCTAGAACATGACAGAATTCTACCAGTCACATCATATTGTTACCCCAAGGAAGTATTACTGTAGTATTTCCAAATACTGGGGAGCAAGAGTTTCAGAAAAGAACTTCCCACTGCTTATAAAAGTCTCCTATCTTACTTATACAATGCTTCCACAACTAATCTCCCTTTTTCCATAAATATTTTGCTCAATATTAGACATAGAGAGGCATGGATAAGTTTGAGGTGCAATAGGAGGCCCAGCAATAAGCTACTACATGAAAAGATTGCACAAGCCTCTTCCAAGTCTCCAATTTGGCTTTTATTGCCCTAAAATATATGTTATATAAGATAATATAAAATGGCAC
>NW_017729031.1:2022004-2025130 GCF_001723915.1 Gavialis gangeticus | reverse complement strand
TACTGTTACCCCAAGGAAGTATTACTGTAGTATTTCCAAATACTGGGGAGCAAGAGTTTCAGAAAAGAACTTCCCACTGCTTATAAAAGTCTCCTATCTTACTTATACAATGCTTCCACAACTAATCTCCCTTTTTCCATAAATATTTTGCTCAATATTAGACATAGAGAGGCATGGATAAGTTTGAGGTGCAATAGGAGGCCCAGCAATAAGCTACTACATGAAAAGATTGCACAAGCCTCTTCCAAGTCTCCAATTTGGCTTTTATTGCCCTAAAATATATGTTATATAAGATAATATAAAATGGCACACGTGGCAAAAGGAAGAAAGCCAAATTTTGCGGCAACCTTGGATCATTTAAAAGGATCCACGCACAACATCAAAGTTGACTTGCATTGTACTTAATGAGCTTGTAAATTCAATTCTACTTCCAGTCTGTAAGGCCATTTTAACATCATTAAAGACTGGCAAATACTTTACAAAAAAAAGAATAAAATATCATGAAAGTACAAATATGGAGAGATATACATAAGAATAAAGGTAACTGGCAGGCAGCAAGTTCATGATTTTACCTGATCATAACACTACATTTAAAGCAAAACTGGGTCAGAGACAGCTATATTTATATGAGGTTTATCATTAGCTTTGATATGAATACAGAAGGGCAGGTCTAATACATGCATGAAGTAATACTAACCTAAATTTGAGATACTGAGTTAAGCATATTTTGTTTTATTTCCAAGAAGAATATTCATTCCTTCCCCTACCCGCAGCCAACTCCCAGTCTTGGCTGCCAGTCTTTTCCAGTGAGTTCCAAAGGAATTCACAAAGATGCGTCCCCAGATCACCCTACAGTGATACCCAGTTCAAAATGAGGGCAATGTAAAACTTGTTTTTACTGGAGTTTAAAATATGCATGGGGGAATAGTTTTACAATGTCTGAATGTAAAAGTTCAGAGAGCCATCAAATACTAGAAAAATGATTTTGTTAATTTATTTTTTAATTGTGATCTAAATTGATATTTTTGCGCAAACTTTCTCTTTATCACTACAAATACATTATGGGTTCAAGTTACTATTTTCATTTAGTCTTCTAATTCAATATTTTCAGTTTACAATGATTAAAATTAACTGTCACTTTTACTTAACAAATATGATGCGAGAAACATGAGCTAGCCTTTACTCTATGAAAACAACTTTAAAATGTTTTAAGCTACCAACCACAGTCAAACTTCATGGACCCACTGGGATCACTGCTGGCTCCAGAACAAGTGCTGAATTATGCCAACCCAGCACGATAACCTCTAGTCCACACTATCATAACAAAATTGTCATTATGAACTATGACATCCTTCTCTTTTCCACTTCGAAGAGGCTAAGAAAACAAGCCTCTCAATAGGTAAAATACAAATCCTAAATGCATGCAAAATATAATTCCTAGCATGCCAGGACCTGATTCAAAACTGAAATATTTTAAAATTTCCCTATATGGGAACCAGCTGTTTGCCAACTGAATCAAAGTTTAAAAATTTATCTGTTTAATTGTCTCTATATCAGTTAACTGTTTAATTGATAACACAGTAGCTTGGACATGGGTGCTGCTAGGAACCACTCCTGGGGCCCTTTGGGGGAGGGAAGGAGGAGGCAGTGGTGGCAAGCCCAGCCAGACAACACAGCCCACAAGAAGCCCCAGACTGGGAGGGAGGGAGCACCTGTGAACAAACAGCTAATTGCTTAATTGATGAGTCATTAGGCCACCTGCTGTTTTCTTCTTTAACATCACAGGCTATGGGTACTAATTCTGTTCATCTCTCCTCCTCCCCACCTTGCTCCTCCCTCCCTCCTGCCTACCCTGCCACCTTCTGGTTCCTGCTGGGGCACTGAATGGCTTCCCTTCAAAAATAAATATATCTTTGCACAAAAATACTAGTTGAAACTGCAAGGATTACTATGTGGTCTTCATTCTCTGTAATGTATAATGATGGTCAGCAAGATTAGAATATTACAAATATGAAGTGAAAATACAAGCAAGAGTGCTAGGGAAAGGGACAGTGTCAGATGACAGGCACAAAGACTGCTGAAAAGCCATTATATTATGCCCCCCATTACTCTAATCAACAACTGAGAAGATGAGCAATGAGGGGTGCTGACTCTTCCAAATGACCATTCAGACAGAATAGCTTATTTCACAGAAGGGATGGCCTTTAAGGGCTGAAATACCCAAATAAGTCAATGTTTACAAAACAGGAATGCAAGGTTTACCATTCTGATTCAAACTATTAACACAAGAAGTCATGTATCCAGTGGTATGCCAGAAGACTAGCAAATCCATAGTATAGAATTTGCTATGATTCCAGATTCAGCCCATGGTGCCATGTCAGCCCACCCACAAGGCTCCCCTCCCCACAGGTCCAGAAGGTTGGAGAGCAATGGCACTGCTCCCCTGCTGCCAAATTTCCAAGCCCACGGAGAGCCCTGAGCCTGGCACACTACATGGAGTACCAAGCTCAGGGAGCTGGGCCCAGGGCCCAATCTTAGCATTCAGAAGATGGGAGGGAGCACTGCCAAGCTTCCCAGGACCCAATCCCGGAAGGCAGGAAGGAGCAGTGCTGAGCCCCTCAAGACCCAATCCTGGCCTGCGAGGATTGGAAAGGGACAGTGCCAGGCCCCTAGGGACCAACTGCAGCATGTGAAGGCGGGACAGAGTGGCACCAAGTCTTTGGTGCCCAATCCTGGGGCACAGAGAAGAGAGAGGGCAGCACTGGGTAAAAATATGTATGGAAGCTGGGTAAAAATCCTGATTGGTTAACTCACATTAAAGCCTATAACCAGGATTCTCAATCAGTGTGCCACCAGATCTTTTGAAGAGTGTTGGGAGGTATGAGATATAAGGGAGGTGTTACAAGAGAAACGAATAAATCTAGTATTATAAAAATCTAAGGCCATGGACCTGGACCTGGCCCTGGCCAGCAGCAGCGGGGGAGGGGAGGTGGGGAGCAGGCCTGGCCCTGGCCAAAAGCAGTGGGGGGAGAAGGGGAATGTTCCAGGCCCCAACTCAAAGCAGTGGAGGGAGGCGGGGTACAGTCCTGGCCCCAGCCCTGGCCCGCGGCGGGGGGGGGGGGGGGG
>NW_017729031.1:2018608-2021753 GCF_001723915.1 Gavialis gangeticus | reverse complement strand
GGGGGGGGGGGGGGGGGGAGTGACACAGGCCTCTATCCCCACCTGCCCCCCCGCCATCATTCTTGATAGGCAATTGGCTAGTTAAGCAGATAAGCACAGGTTCAGGCTTGTCCCTGCCTGGACAATGCACTATCCCAGGGGTGGGCAAAATACGGCCTGCAGGCCAGATCTGGCCTCCGAGTCCATTCTATCCAGCCCACAGGGCCCCTAAAAAAATTTTGAAAATTAAAAGTTATCTGTCCTTGGTTTCTGTCAAAAATGACAAGAACCAGGGGCAGTACAATCCAGGGGGATCCTCAGCGGGCTCCCGGACCACCAGAGCCTGCCTAGCCAAACCCCCCCAGCCAGAAGCGCCTCGGCCCCATCCTGACACTGCCGATGGCCCTGGCCCAGCAGCGGCAGTAAGAGATAGGGCTGGCAGTGGTGGTAAGGGATGGGGCCGGGCCCACTGGCAGCACTGGAATGAGGCCGGGACTGTGGACCTGTATGGGCTCCGGGCCCCGGCCCCGGCCATGTGCTGCCGGCAAGCCCGGCCCCAGCCGGCACCACCGCTGCCAAGCCGGGGCCATCGGCAGCACCTGGACAGGGCCAGGGCCGGGGACCTGCTCAGGCCCCAGCCCCATCCTGGCAGCTAGCTGGGGCCGGGCCAGTCCCAGGCCCCAGCCATGGCAGTAGTGCCAGCTGCTGTCAGGCCCGGCCCCAGACCTCAACACCGCCACCGCCAGCCCCAGCACAGTGCTGCTGCTGTTGGCAGCATGGGGATGGGGCTGGGGCCCGCGCAGGACCTGACCCCATCCTGGTGCTCCCGAAGGCCCCAGCCACATGCTGCCACCGGGCCCCAGCCTTGCGGAGGCCCAGCCCCAGCTAGCATCACCGCCGCCGCCGGCCCCATCCCGGCACTGGAGACAGGCCGGCTGCAGCCCCAGCCCCAGCTTGCTCTGGGGCCCAGCCCCACGCTGCCCACAGCCAGGCTCCAGCCCCAGCCCCCTGTTACCCATAGGCCCCAGCCCCATGCTGCCAGGAGGCCCTGGCCCCAGCCCCACGCTGCCCACAGCCCTGGCCCCAGCCCCAATGGGTGCAGTGCTGGCACCTGCTGTCTGCCGGCTGACTTGAATACGTCCAGCCCCTCCAGAAGCTCCCTAACTAAATCCTCGCTGAAGCCCGGAGACGGGCGAGGCGGGGAGGCAGCAGCTGTTTGCTGGCTGCAGCCGGCCCAGGTTCGAGGTAGCTGCTGATAGCCATGGAGCCCGGGCTGCTCCCAGCAGCTGGCTGGGAGGATAGAAGCCCTGCTGAGAGCAGCCCAGTCTCCGTGGCTATCGACAGCTACCCAGAACCTGGGTCGGCTGCAGGTGGGAGGCTACAAACAGCTGCTGCCACCCAGCCCCGGCCTCAGCCCCAGCTACCTCCCAGCCCCAGATCCAGCCCTGGGCTCCAGGGAGACAGCAGATACTGGCAATGCTCCCCACTGTGCTGCCCTTGCTGCCGCCTCTGCAGAGAACAGCACAGCACAGCACAGCGGGAGGTGCAAAAAGCTGCCTGCCGCTCTGAGCTCCCCACAGCCCTGGCCACACTTACCCTGCAGGTGGGGGCAGCAGCGAGGGGCTCAACCCTGAGTGCTGCCCACGCTGCTCCTGTGCACACAGGGGAAGCGTGACCTGGGCAGTGCAGAGTTTGCCACAGTAGGCAGCTTCCCTGTGCAGCCCCTCTGTGCGCTGCCACTCTGAGTCGCACACAATGCACTCGAGAGTGCCCAGGAGAGGCAACAGGGCCAGGAGTGCAGCATATGTGAGGACAGCACAGTGGGGAGCACTGCCAGTATCTGCTGCCTCCCCAGAGGCCAGGGCCACGGCTGGGGTCGGGAAGCAGCAGCTGTTTGCAGCCTCCCAGCTGCAGCTGGTCCAGGTTCTGGGTAGCTGCTGATAGCCACAGACCCTGGGCTGAGGGGCAGGGGCAGAAGGGGCATAAGCAGGGCATCCTACCATGTATCCCCTGCTCTTGTTTTGTTTGTTTTTTCTGGCATGCCGGCACTCCAGCACCTTCCAAGGTAGGCATTGTGGGTTTTTTCAGCACTCTGGTCAAAAACGTTGCCTACCCCTGGGTTAAATATTAGGAAAAACTCTCTCACTAGAAGGGTAGTAAAGCACTGGACCAGGTTACCCAGAGAGGTTTGGAATCTACATCCTTAAAGTTTAAGACCCAGGCAGTCAAAGCCTTGGCTGGGATAATATAGGCTGGGATGATCCTGCTTTGAGCAGGGGCTTGGATTAGATGACCTCCTGAGATCTCTTCCAACCCTAATTTTCTATGATTCTATACAGATTGCCAATGTCAGGTCAGGCCTCTCTTGATCTGCTATCTGGTACCATGTAAGCCAGTACAGCTTGTTCCACGGTTGAGCTGTTGGCAATTAAACCAGTGCCCCCACCTAGGCTTGCCTAAGTGAAGAGGGTGTGTGGATACCCAGCACAATGAAAAACAAGACCTGTCAAAGGGTGGATGAGCTCCTTGTGAGCCAACAGCCATTGATACCTGGAGAGGAGATGGGTGCCACCAGATCACTCTACCCAAAGAAACACCAATCATGCAAAGCAACTCAGCTAGGGTTGTTAAAGCATCTAAGGTGCCCCAGCAGTTGCAGTGGCCTTGGGACTGACTTGATACAGGCTACAGACATAATGTACATGTATCACGATACAGTAGTTTATAAGGTGATATTTAATATACTAGGGATACATGTTGTTTCTTCACCAATTTAAATAACTATTCACAATGGATTTGATGAAAATTTAATTTGTTAAAATTAAAAATGGCAAGAATTATTTTATACAAACTAAAAACACTTCCCACATATGTCCAAGGAGAGTGGTTGCTCCTCAAGGAGACAATCCTCCAAGCCCAAAGGAAGGTAATCCCAATGAGGATCAAAGGGAGCAGGAGGGCACATAAGCCCCCATGGCTCACCAAAAGCATCCGGGAATGTCTCCTTGCTAAAAAGGTGGCTTACACCCAATGGAAAGAAGGGGTCATCACCAAGGAGGGCTATTCTGCAGTTGCTCGGGGATGTAGGGGGGTAGTTAGGAAGGCCAAGGCAGAGATGGAACTGGGACTAGCTTCCCAGATTAAGGACAATAAGAAGTCTTTTTTT
>NW_017729031.1:2016489-2017666 GCF_001723915.1 Gavialis gangeticus | reverse complement strand
TTTTAAGAAGAGGTTAGATGAACACCTTGCTGGGGTCGTTTGACCCCAGTACTCTTTCCTGCCATGGCAGGGGGTCGGACTGGATGATCTTCTCAGGTCCCTTCCGACCCTAGAAACTATGAAACTATATAACTAAAGAATTTCACATTCAATTCTTTTCTACCCTGATTGAGTTTCTTTGTGAGGCAGGCTGAGTTTATGTTAAAACCAAAAAACTGTGAAGTACACTAAGTATTGTCAATCCTGACAAACATAGCAACACTGCTTACTCAGTCACATTGAGGCCAACACTTTCTCAACTCATGCATGTCAGCTTCTCCCCTTGTCTTGGGTAGTGTTACCCATTGCACAGTTGGTTAAACTACTACCCATCCAACAAGCCTCTCATTAAGGCAGTTGGTAATTAGATTCCCAATCCCCAATGCTCAGGGATTGTCAAGAAAAATATATGCAATTTCAGACAAAGTTCATAACTTAAAGCTGAGCATAACAACCTCATTGTTACAGATTGAATTCTCAAGACATTCAAATGACATGAACTACAACCCAGTTTCCAAATATTGAGAAATACAATTACTGAATCTCCATGACTCCTTAAAAAAAAGTTTGCCAATAAAATATTGACAAAAAGGATCCATTCTCCTCTTTATAACCACAAAAGGGGACTGCTCACAACTCTTTTACTATCATTTTCTCACTTCTCTAGTTAAACATCTCTTGCAGTCACTTCATACCTATGTATCATGGTTCAACACCCAAGTGTTTAAAGAAGCAAGAAGTCCCAATTATAATTATTACCCTCTTCACAGTAGCAGAACAATACAGAACTTATGAGAAGATGGCTGAAATTCAGACAACAATATGAGTGCTGCTTCTAGAGCTAATCACAGGATTCTAATTCAATTCCATGGGAACAGGTTTTATAAATTTTGGCAGATTTAAAGATATGAAGAATTACTAGCAACAGAGCCACTCAATTAGCCCATCATGCTTACAGAGCTCCAAAGGAAGAATTCTCCATGTTAGAATTCTGCTCAAGGTTTCAAACTTTTTTAAAATACTTTATTCTGGACATCCAATAATCATAGATTCTCATCTGCTGCGCTCTTCTCTGAAAGTCTGCTTTGCTGAATACATTATATCACAGAGACAATGTGACTTGGGGGGGGGGGGGGGG
>NW_017729031.1:2001557-2016293 GCF_001723915.1 Gavialis gangeticus | reverse complement strand
TGCATAGAGGGGGAGGGTGCTAGGGCCAGTTCTCTGGCTCCCAGGAATTAACCAGGGAAATCTGGCTTTGGGGAATTTTCCCATGATAGCCACAACTTCAGAGGAGCCTTGCCTTGGCCAGCCTTGCAGCATTTAGAGTACATGGAGATAACCAGCTGCCTAAGGGTTATTTATTTGTCACACCAATCCTCATCCTGATTAGAACATGACACTTTGATAAAAGAGCTGTTACCTACATTATAGTTAAGACTGCAAATTGGCAGAGAAGACTTGCTGTGAACGGCACATTTAAACTCGCTTAAGTTAATATTTTTAAAATTAACAGGGGGATAAGGACATGGAAGAACAGAAATGTGTTCATCTCTACTTAGTTAACACATACTGCAACAGGGCAAAATCCTAGTGAAGACCAACAGATTTTTGTATTCATGTACATTAGACTTGGTTGTCTAACTTCTGAGTGGCTGGGGACCATGGACACTACAAGTCCCCCCCTCCACAGGTTGTTCCCCCTGACTCTTGAAGCAAGGGCAGACAGAGGAAGCTGGGAGAAGGGAACAGGAGCCTGGAGATCACAGTAGCAGCAACAACAGCAGCAAGAGCAATGCAGGGAGCAGTGCCCAAGCAGGAGCCCACAGGCCACAAATACACTGTTCATTGGCCAAATGCAGCTCACAGGCCTGTATCTGGACAGCTCTGCATTAGCAGATTTTAATAAAAACTACCTGAGGATTGGGGTTTACCTTGTCCTACACTCACTTGCAGTAAAACTATAGCTGACTTGTCTTCACTAGGGTTTTTACCTGTTTTTCATTGCTACATGTTAGTTAACATGAGTCTTCACTTCCAAAACCCTTCATAATACATTTCTTTCCCACCTGTGTTTCATTCGGTATTAAGGGGTCAGCTCCCACAATGCCAGCCTCCACTGGTCTGATTTTCCAACAGGCATCTTCATGCTTTCTCCCATGCTGCCCCTTACAGCTGGCAGGAGTCCCTGTAGACATCCGCAAAGCTGTCTCAGTACCCTTTTTTGGAATGCTTGCTTAAAACTCTTTTCTGCAATACTGTAATATCCAAAAGGAACTTTACAAGCATTACGCTATGGATGGTGTTACAGCTACCACCAATATAAATGATGAATGTGGGGTGGATGAATAGGACACAAGCCCCAGGTTCTGACTCAAGAAAGGGCACCAGAATGGCTGATGCCCAGGCAATCAGAGTAGAGAGTGGCGGCAGCAGGCAGCCTCACTCTGATGTCAGGGCAGATACCGCTGCTGGTGAATGTGCCAAGGAAACCAGCAGCTAGCAGGTTAACAGAGCCATTTTTGGGTACTGCTCCCCAGCTGCCTTTTGCCACTGCCATATTTAACTTTTCTAATCATGCCTGGTGACACCATTCAATGGTGGGGCTCTGTTAATCCACTGGCTACTGTGCTACAAGAGCTCTGCCAGCAGCTCCGGCTCCAACACATCATACAGCAGGTTTGGCTTAGGGTGCAAACCTGCCCAGTTATGCCTCTGATGGCTACTGCCATCATAATGACCAACATCACCCCACTGTTTCCTGTGCTTGCCTGTCTGTTTTCATCCCTTAACTTGTACCTGGAATATAAGCTCTCTCTTCTGTATTTATATAGCACTTCACTGACCCTGATCCATGACCAGGGTTCCTAGGCACAATGATAATACAAAACAACAAGTGAAGAACATACTTTTTCCTTTAACAAAAGTAATTTTGTTGACCTCACAAGCCTTTTGATCAATTGTAGCAGCAATAGGATTAGGTACAAAGCAAAATTAATACTTATACCTTGCTACACAGCTACAGGCTTTTATGTTCCCAGACAACAACTTTCATCCATAGTATCTTTTTCTCCCACAAAATTTAAGTAAAGGACCAGAATTCTCATCTCTTGTCTTTAATCCATACAGAATTTTTTCAGAGAATACAGGTACAGATTCAGAAAGGTACTTAAAGCTTAAACTTAGGCCCATGCTTATCAAGGTTACAGGAAAACAGAACATCAACTTTACCCACATTCATGAAAAACAATAAAGCCAAAGTTCTGAGCCAAGCAGCCAAACCAGGTTCAGAAACTGTGGCAGGGACACCTGAAAGGTAGGCAATTCCTTTAGGTCGCCAAATAACTCTGACATAAAGAATGTGGCTGGCCTTTTGCTTCAGACTCCTTTGCCAATGCAGCAGTGTTCCCAGGAAAAAGAAGTCATTGGAATTCTTTTCCACAGAAACTGTACTCTGAACAAGTTCTGCAGTGCCTAGTCTAAAGTATATGTAAAATATGAAGCACATTACTGCATTCTTGGCACTTCCTTTGTCTATTTTATATTCTCCTTTGGATTTCCTAGGAGTTTTCATTTAAAATAAATACCTAAAAGAACATTTGTATGGAATAAAGATGGTGTAGGCCTACCTTTAAGAGGTCAAAAGGCTTCTCAGCTTAAAGATTTTAATTGAAATTGACAATTAATACTTAAGCGATAAATAATTCATCCTCTATTTGGAATTTATCAAAAGTCCCTTTTCACATCAGTCCAGCCAAAACTGGCAAACATTTGTGTCGTTGTATTTACTATGCCAAGATCTTCAAACTGGGTAGAAATTCAAGCAACTGGAAAAGAAACGCTTTACAGAAGTACGATGTAACATATGCACTGAGATGCAAATACTTGCTGCTAAATTTCTATTTCCTTACCTCTCTTTAAAAACAATCCTAATAAGCAGGCCTCAAATACTTACCATTGCTAACCATACGTCTGGCAACTTCCCAGAGAACCAGTCCGAAAGCCCAGATGTCAACCCTTTTATAAGAATCAAAACAGTCTGCTTGGATGGTTTCGTCCAACACTTCTGGAGCCATATAACGCTTGGTACCCACACGAGGGTTGTTCCCCACATCCAACTGATTAGTGCTTTGGGAGTGCATAACTGCAAGACCTGAATCATAGAAAGCACCGCTGTTAAATTTGTTCTTGTATTATGGGTATCTGTGAATTCAAACTACATACAAGGGATATATACACATTCCATAAACCAAAAAGTTACTTGAAAACAAGCAATCAACTAGGTGCAGCTGTACAAAGAATAGCTGTGTCAGCTCCAAAGTTGCTAAGTGACAGCAAAAAAACAATCAGTTTGGCCATAGACTTAAACCAACTATCTCTTAAAAGATTACCACCAACCACGTATATTGCACTGTTATAAAGCATTATCATTTCAAGGACTAAGTGTTTTGCAGCCACTGGATGTCATCGTTACTCTAGGCACGTATAACCAGAAGGCCAGGCATCTGTTACTTAAAGAAAACAATTCTATCCAGAGTTTATATGTATTTATGGATCTTTTGGGTAGGTGGATGCGTCTGAACTGTGGCTAAGGAAGAAGAAAAATACTGCATGACCAATCCAGGAGTTTAAAAAAAGGCCACACACGCACGCATGGTGAAAAGTAAACATCCTTAAAGTGGTCTGAAATGAGTCAGCCAAAACCACTTTACCTGGTTAGCACAAATCTCCAAATATTAAAGCAACGAACATTATGAGAGAGACTAAATTATAGTAAATTTGGGAATGCAAAGCACCAGTTTTCCCATGGTAAACAGAATCACTCCAAATTGAACAGCAATAGCTGTATGACATTACCGATAATAAAAACACTCTTCCCGACTTCCTCACCCAGTTCTGGAAGAGCAACACGTACCACTTAAATTTAACAGGAATTTATTTTAGCTACATCTTTATAAAGCTTCTAACACAGACTCCTGAAATGTTAAACTCCAGATCATTACTGGATGCCTGAGTCTTTTGTCAAAACATAGTCTCTGCTTCACACTGCAAGAATTTGCAAATACTTTCTTGCAGTTTAAGTGCATTTCAAGTCAATTTGAAGTTGCACATCAAATTCTCTCTTTTTTATTACTGAAGAAGATACTATAGCAAGTCTGCTCTTCAGCTAAGTAGATTCTTTCTGAATCCTGGAGGTAAACTTAACGGAGCAATTTTCTCGGCAAACTTTGGGAACACAACAGTTTGAGGAATCTGATGATATGATCATTGCCTATCCAAACAAGGCAAAATGCAGGCTTCTCCTGTATAAGATCCAACAGACTGACAGGTCAAGAGTTTAAGGTTCAGGGACACGAGTCAATCTCATTCTACCCTACACGCTAAACAGTTTTGCAACCAGGTCAGGGGACAACTGTTTTGTAAGCAGGTCCTCAACATGGTGGCATTTGTACCATTTTTTGACCTCTAGAGATATTGCACTGTTTTGAATGCATTTGTTTTTCACCTCAGGAGACATGGGTGTTAATCTGAGTTGGGGGAAACCAAGTGCTAGTCAGGGCATCAAATTACTACAGACTGACAGGGAATGTGTTAGGGGCAAGAGGGAAAGAAAAGTTTGAAAACCGTACCAGTTCCATCTCCAAAAACAAAAAAGCATTCAATAGGTTACCTTTGGGATCATTAGTACAATGGACTATTTTGTCTGGAAGTTATTAAACAGTGAGGAGACAACAATATAACTACTTGGGTAGATTTGCTATTGGTTTCAGAAAAAAATGGCATTCAGTGTCCTTCAGTATGCATAAGCTTTGGTCTGTTCTGTATTAGAAAGCTATTGCATTACTATGAATCATTTTGGTTATGGATTTCTTTTGTCACTTCTATTAACTATAAACTAGAATCTACCTGTATTGAGTAACAATCCAGTGGAGCTAGCTTAATGTATAAGACTTGGCAATGTGCACGTCAGAACAATTTTTTTTGTCTAAAGAATTAAGGAACCTGCTCTTAATTTGATTCACTGGCATATGTAGTGCATTATATTACCTAAGTCACTGCTTTACTGACCATGTTCTGGAATAGGATTTGAGTAATGCACCTCTAAAGCTATCATAAGCTGTGCTGCATTCAGTTTTTATCTGACCACAATTTTCAGGTTGTTAGCACCACTGCCTTAGAGTACTTGCTAAAAAGGTAGGCACAGAAAAATACTCACCTCGGAACAGGGAGGAAGGGAAAGGAAGAGTGTGTGTAGGGGAGGAGTTGGGGGAGAGAAGAGAGACCACAAAATAATTAAAAACAGGATGGGCACCCAGAAGGACTTAATTCATCCTAGATGCACAATACCTTCTTTAGTTAATCTCTTTTAGAGAAAATGAATGAAGAATGCCCTATAAATAAATGCCTGAGGTTTCATATAAATAGCCATTTTCTCACCATTATAAAATATATTACAGCAAAAATAAGTAATTTCCATTCCACCTTGGTGTGAAAACACCCACCCACCACCTGCAGTATATTTTGACATTTTCAGATAACCTAGTACAGAAAATATGTACAGAGAACTACTGTGGTTATGAGTCAAAAGCAAAATAAATTAAATCATCCATTTTCTATTTGCTATATCCTCAGAGGAGCCAACCCTGAGGAAATGGCTGTTATCATTACTCACGGGCAACTGCATTTATGTTGGTCACTGTGGCAAGGTGGGGTCCTTGGCTAGCCACGGAGCTAGCTTCCCACCTGCCTCTGGGCACGCTGGCTACCTGTCTCACCTGCCACACCTTGTTAGTAATTAATAATGTTGTTAATTAAGGTGGGAGGCAGCCCATTGTACATCCCAATACTGGGGGGGCTATACGCATCTCTGTTCTACCCTTACACTGTGGCCCAAGCATCGCAGATGGCATATCAGGCAGTTAGCTCAACCGTCGCCTTCACCCATTAGCTGTGGCCCCCAACCCTGGGGACCTTTGGTTTCCATAAGCCCTGGCCCCGTCTGAGGCCCAGTTGGGAGCCCGTGCTCCTTAGCTCTTTGTGGGCATCCATCGCAGAGGGCCCCTGGCCCTTTTGACCCTTTGGTCCTGGCCCCAGCATTGACCAGTCGAGTACCTCAGCAGGGTTTTCACCTCCTGCCTCCACTTATGGGTTGGGGTCCCCCATTCCCGGCTCAGGTGCTCCTGGAAGCGTGCCTGGCCGTGCAGGGTCACTCCCCCCAGCAGGCTCAGGCACCTCCAGAAGCTTACCTGGCCTGCCCTGCTCAGATGTTATATGGCCCACCGGAAGGTGAGGGCTGGGATTAAGGTGCCCCTACTCGCCTTTCACCGAGGTGATCACTGGCCTGGCATTTTCTGGGGGCTTCTGCACCATGGAGAGCCCCACCAGGCCACCCACTCCCGGCAGGGTGCAGTTTTAGGTCATGCCCAGGACCAGAAGCCTCCAAACCATCGCCTACAGCTCCTGCCCTTACCTCCAGGATGTTCCAAGCAGCCTTGCAGCCAGGCAATGTTACTGCCTGGCCTGCCAGCAGCAAACTGCCATGTTTATATAGGCAGCCATAGATCAAAAATGGCTGCTGCAATTAAGCACCTGTTGGCCACTTGGCTTGGCCCTTAAAGTAGCAGGCACCTACAGGCACTGCCAGTCACCAGTCCTGACTGTTCTACATTTGGGTCACTAGGATATTGAGATTTATGCAAAATATATCCTCCTAAGAAATATCCTTCAATGTGTTTGGAGTCCAGGTGATTATTTCATAATTTTCAGTGTACAATATTAAGAGGACTGTTTTACCCTCTTTTTTCTTTTATCTTCTTCTTGCTCAAATAGAAACACTCATCCCAAAAGATCTTGCATATTATTGAGCCACTTTAATTTGTCTCATCATTTGCATTTGCCTAATTTAAAATTCACACCAGTTATTCAGGAAGTGCTTTTTTCACTTCCACAAAGCATGATCAAACCTGCTGGGGTCAGCGAGTCAAGTCTTACATTGCAAGCAGCAATAAGTTTCACCAGCATGATATTAAGTTGTTAAAAAACAAAAAAAATTTATCTTGGGGCAGGAAGTACATAAATATATCATTCTTAGTAAGATCCCAGCCCAAACTAACTCCCACTACTTCAGAGATGGATAAAACTCTAAAGTATTGTTTGCTCTTGAATTTCAAAAGGAAGCACTCAACAAATGACAAAAGGAGAAAAAAAAGAAGAAACCCTTGTGATCCAACTTATTTTTAAAAAAATGTTATAATACTCCACCACATTTTCTGAACTAGACAGTATTTATGAAACTGTAAAAGTTTTATTTACTGATGAAGACTAACTACAGAATTAATCCAACACTGAAGATGCTGGCAAAAATCAGAAGTGATGCTAGGCTTATTCACCTGGAACAGATTCCTTTCTAACTTCTACATGCCCTCTAGTGGCAGTCATAATTTTCAAGGCAATTCCAAAACACACACATTTAGGCAATTTTAAGGGACTTGCATTACATAAGGAACATGCAGTTTAGCACACTAAAACTCACCTAAATCTGCTATGCAGCATTGTCCATTTTTCTTAACAAGGATATTTTTGCTCTTCAAGTCCCGATGCGAAATAGCAGGCTTCCCTTGTGTCCCAAATATCTCTATGTGCAAATGTGCAAGACCACTGGCTATGGACAGAACTATTCGTAGACAGCTGACAGTATCAAGCGTTGTGAGCTGTAGATAGTCGTACAAAGACCCCATTTCGTGATAGTGTGTAATTAACCACAACTGGGTGCTAGAGTTTCTGGAGGTCATATCTGAAGCAATAAAACCTGAAAAGACAACATTAGATTTCAAAGCTTTCAAGTCTAAATGACCAAAGTATCATTTACAGTGTTCTTGTCATTTAAAATCAAAATTGAAACAGTCTTCTGCTGTAATGTCACTTTGGAAAAAAATAATATAAAAGGAAAATCTTAAATATATTTTTGTGATTAACTGAGTTATATCAGTAAAGTTTTATTTGTGGGCCCACAAAAAGGACATACAAAATAAGCTTTCTAAGAACATTCACCTCCTCAAAGTTTAGTTGTAACACTAGTGCTACATTTTTATGGTTGTTACCAAATAATGTTTGTTTTCAAGAGGAATTACGGTAAGTATAATGTTTGTAGCTTTGATTCCTAATAATTTGAACAATTCAGCAATTGACTGCTACAATAATCAAAACCAGATCAAATATTATTTACATTTCCAAAATTAAATAAGCATCACTCCATAGCTCTAATCACCCTGAACACAATTATAATCATTTCATTGGTACATACCTCTTAATCTGACTCTAACAAAAAACAATCCAAGTACCAAACGGAAAGCAACCTGCACTGCACTCCACTATAAAAGCCTATCGTTTACTCCAGGAGCGGGCAATTATTTTGAGCGGAGGGCCACTTACCCAGTTTTGGCAGGCTGTCGAGGGCTGCATGGGTAGCCCTGCCCCTTAAAAGGTGCCCCGCCCCCTGGACGCCATCTTGGGACCAAACGTCCCAATGTCCCAGGGCCAGCACTGGTGGGGCCCAAAGAGGGGTGCAGGCTGGCAGGGGTCCGTGGAGCTGGGCTAGGCTGCACCAGCAGGGAGGGGGGAGCTGGCCCAGCTCCATAGAGTCCCTGCCAGCTGGGACCCCACGCTCCTGCCACCCTGCTCTGGGCCCCACCAGCACTGGCCCCGGGACACCAGTGTGGGCCCCATGCTCCCACAGGCTCCCCGCCTGCTCACACCCAGTGCCCCCCAGCCCCACGGTACAAGTGGAGGGCAGCACACAGCCCTGACCCCCTGCTTGCCAGCAGGGAAGAAGCTGGTGCTAAGTGTGGGGAAAAGTGGCCCCTCACCCACTCCATGGCTGGCGCCCTGTGCTACAGGCGCTCACAGGCCGCATGAGGCTGTCCAGAGCAGGCACAGGAAGCCCCAGACAGGCTGCAAGCGGCTGCAGCACAGGGTGCTGGCCATGGGGCAGGCAAGGGGCCACTTTTCCTAGCGCTCAGCACCAGCTTGTAACCCGCCCCATTGCTAGCCTGGCAGAGGGGCCGGGTTACAAAGTGGTGCTGAGTGTGGGGAGGGGGGAGAAAGCAGCCCCTCCCCTCCCCATGCACAGCACACTGCGTTGCAGCCGCTTGCAGCCTGCCTGGGGCCTGTGAGCGCCTACAGCACGGGGTGCCGGCCATGGGGCAGGTGAGGGGCCACTTTTCTCTGGCCAGAAAAGGAGCCCAGGGAAAAGCTGAGCGCAGGGGGGAAGTGGCCCCTTCCCCGCCCCATGCCAGTGCCCCACGCCACAGGCGCTCACAATCTGCATGGGGTTGTCCGGAGCAGGCAGAGTCAACCCCATGCGGGCTGGAAGCAGCTGCAGCGCGGGGTGCCAGGAGTGGGGGGGGGGGCTGCTTTCCCCCACCCCCTGCTCCTTCCTTGCCTGGGGTCCTCCCCCCCACCAATTACCTGACCTTCCCATGCCAGGACAGTCACGTGCTCCCAGCCCAGAAACCCCAGAAGGGGCTTCTGGCTGGGAGGCAGGGCTGGGTGGGCCCACTGTTGTTGGAGCCCGCTGGGCTTCCCCTGGGTCCTACTGTCCTTGGTTCCTGTTTTTTTTTTTTTGGTTTTTTTTTACAGGACCCAAGGGCAGAGAAATATTAATTTTCCAAAGTTTTTTTAGGGGCCCCGCAGGCCGGATAGAATAGCCTTGCAGAGCAGATCCGGCCCACAGGCCATATTTTGCCCACCCCTGATTTACTCTCTACCCAAAAGTTCTCCTATATGCCTAAGTTTTATAACTTGCACTGGAGAGCAACTAGTTCAAGCTATCTTGGGTCCAAGAGTAGGATTTTAAAGCTGTGGAACCTGCACAGAAGTCCAATTCCAGCATCTCTCTCCTGTGACTCTACCTGTGTTACACTGGGGAGAGTTAAGACACAGGGCCCAGCCCTGTGTTTTAACTCTTTAAGTCCTTATTGGTCAAAAACAATAACTTAAAAATTTTACCCGAGGCCAAGAAACAGCCCATACAAGTCACAAAGAGCAGGTATCAGTGTGTTTCAGGTGAACTAATCTGCTAAGCAAGCAGGCAGACATGTTCTACACCTGTTAACGTTTCAGATTTAAAGATGCTGATCTACATGGACAGCTATAAATAGCCCAAACTACTGACTGAGATCTGTCTGGAAAATGAAATACTGCTCCTTTCTGACCAAAGGTATTTGGAAGAATAGTAGACTTTGTCACAGTAGCTATTTGATCAATGTCTGCTTTATAGATAAATGACAGATCTTCAGATTACGAACTCATAGTAGCCAGGAAAAATACACCCACAATCAAGGCAGTCATGATTTATCATATCTTTTAAATGTTTCCTTCAAACTTTCACCAACAGGTAAATTTACATGGGTTGATCATCAAAAAGCTTGTTCTCCAGATGCTGGACAGACCACTTGAGGATTGCTGTAGCCTGACAAATTAGCAAAACCTCAAGGCTGCTCTATACTGCTCTAGGTACCAAAGCCACCCAAAAATATCCCATCCAACTACAGATCAGTAGGACATAAAGATGGTGGCAAATTGCCAAGCAGAGCCTGACAAGACCAAAAGACTAGAGCACTATCATAACAAATTCTTCTCACCTAAATACCAGGTAACTAAGATGAGGTGCTCACCTGGGTGGAGTGAATACAACTACTTACAGTGGCTCAATTTGTCTTTATAGTGTAAGAACAATTTGTTTTGTAAACCGAGGAAGGACAACTTTCTCCTCATCCCCAACCCAAACTCTTTTCAGAACTAAAGTTCTAGATGAGATCAAAACCCAGACTGGGAGGCAAAAAGAGATTGAGCTGCTCCTACTATACCATACTGTTTACACACAATTGAAGTGAACAGCTCTTGCCCTGGAGGCAATTAATGTTCCTCCTGTCACCTAAAAGTAAAAATGTAATGTTTATTATAAACCCAGACAGATGTATCCCAGAGGAGTTGAGAGGATACAATGCCACTTGCTTTCTTTCAAGAAATCAATTATTTTTTGGTAAAGTGCAAGATTACTTGGTACTGAACCTTAAACATTCTAATTGCCAAACTTGACAGTTAATCTTTCTTGACCATTATTTAAAAAAAGACTGAACACCACTGTACTGGAATATGGTGACAATGAATATTTCAGCCAAATCAGTAATCTCTCAGGAAGGAAAGCTCAAAAACTCATGCCCTGAGGGTGATGGTATTATTTTTTAACAACAAAGGAAATCATTTCAGTAAACACGAGACTAACATTAAAGACACTGATCCACAGGGCTGCTGGAACATTCTTCAACAGGAAAACAAAAAGGGGTCTAACAAAACTGTCTGTACTGAGACAGGTTGTAGGTAAGTATGTCACTAGACTAGAGAGACTTGCTGGTGCATCATTCTAAGAAATGAAAAGCTGAAAAGGTTGAGATTGTGTCCACACGGAAGGAAAGGGCCCTCCTAAAGCACAAAGTGCAACTGTAGTTTAAGATGTGCATGTGTGATGAACTTAAAGGAATAACACATTTATTTAGATCTACGCAGAGAGCTGTAACAGGAACAAGTAACAAAAATGGCAATAGGCCTCAGTAATAATCAAAAATATTAGGACACATTTATTTACAGGGAAAATAGGTGACTATGAAGAGCAACTCTAATTGAAGCCTGAACTTTAAAAGGAGATAAATCTGATTTCAACATAAGCCCTGGGGGGAAAAAAGTTAAGAACATCGTAACAAAAATGGATAATCTGGGTGCTCTGTTTCACAGTAAGGAACATAAGGTTACAAAACACAACACAGCATTAGATTATATCCTGGAGCTAGAATCAAGACATAACAGTTACAAAGGTAAAACGGTAAAAGTTAGAAGGTAGGAATAGCCGTAAGGGTGCAGGAGGACACCAGCTAGGAAAACAATGCAACCTTAGGCCTATGATATTTTAACATATTTAAAAGGTGAAGACAAGGGCATTGTATTTCAACAAGCGAGGGTTCTATCTTTAACCAACCACCTAATTTAAATTTAGTACACTAGTCCCAAAGACCATGGCATCTATATTAACTCAAGTTACCTTCAGGTTAAGTGCACACGCTTGAAACATCTTGTGTTACAGTTATTAGTATGTGCAAACTTAGGAAGTGTGTTTATGGCATACATTGTAGTCAATAGTAAAATTTCTTAAAAATAGGTAAATCTCAATAGCCTCATAAAGATCCACATCATTTAAGCAACAACTAAGACAATTTTTCTTAAGAGCTAGTTTTACTGTTTTTAACATCCTTTTTTCATACCTAAACAACATGTCTGTATCCAGGATGTCATGAGGAATATTAAGGTTCAAATACTTGAGTGCATAGAATCATAGAGAAGTAGGGCTGGACGGGACCTGTTGGGTCATCTAGGCCAACAACCTGCCTGAAGCAGGATCATTCCTATCCAAACCATCCTATACAATCCATAATCCAAACTCTTCACAAGACTACCATCAACCCTGCAATGCAGACCTAACACTCTAACCTGACACAGATAAGCAGGGGAATCAGCAGCCAATGTTCTACTTCTATAAGATATTCTTAATACACACTCAAGAGCTCCAGGGTACAGGGCTGCTCCCCCCACTATAGAGGAAGGCAAACGCCCCCACAGTCCATACCAATCTGACCATGGGGTAAAATTACTTCCTGACCCCAAATATGGCAATTCCCAAATATGGAGTTCAAGACCCTTTAGCTAGGAACCTCTTGGTTTTGCCTGTAGCAGGAAAATTGGCACGCTTCACTTAAGTTCCCAGCCTTAGCTGTAGCCAACACCTAATGCCCCTGGGGAGGCTTAAAAACACCCTGACAGCCAAAAAAGGCAGGGGGGATGAGGGAAGGGTGGCAACAACCATCAAAGCCTAGGAGCATGGGAAGTACCCATGATAGAAAGCAGGCATAGCTATGCTAGGGATGCTCTCTTCACCAGAGCGCCTCTTGGGGTAACAAGGAACAATGGTCACAAACTGACAGAGCAGATTTAGGCTAGATATCAGGAAAAACTTCTTCACAGTAAGGGTGGCCAAAATTTGGAATGGGCTTCCAAGGGCGGTGGTGCTCTCTCCCACCTTGGGGGTCTTCAAGAGAAGGCTGGATAGGCATCTGGCTGGGGTCATCTGACCCTAGCACACTTTCCTGCCCAGACAGTGGGTTGGACTCGATCTGTTGAGGTCCCTTCTGACCCTAGCATCTATGAATCCCCAACTAGTGGCTACCCAACCTCTTCTTGAACACCTCCAGTGATGGAATCCACAACTTCCGTAGGCAGTCTATTCCACTGCTTCACTATTCTCACAGTGAAGAAGTTTTTCCAGATATCCAATCTAAATTGCCTTTGCTGCAAGGTAATTTAAGCCACTGGTCTGCATCCTACTCTCTGCAGCAAGACAGAAAAGGTGCTTTCCCTCTTCTTTATGGCAGCCCTTCAAGTATATGAAGACTGCTTTCATGTCACCTCTTAAGGGCCTTTTCTGCAAGCTGAACATACCTAGCTCCTTCAGTCTCTTCTCATATGACTTGTTTTCCAAACCCTTCCTTGATCAACTTTTGTCACCTGCCTCTGGACCCTCTCTATCTTCATGCACTTTTTAAAATGTGGAAACCAGAACTGCACACAGTACTCCAGATGAGACCTAACTAGCAATGAGTAGAGTGGCACTACCACCTCCCACCTCTTGCACATGAAAGCACATAGTACAAGAATGCTGTTCTGTATGAAAACACCCTGCTATTCTCACTCCTCATAATGTTCCTGGGCCCAGAACCACCCTTCTCTTGGCCCAGTGTTGGACTCAACTCTCAGAAATTACTAGCCTCTCTCCTTTGCCTTTTGGTCACAACATGACTTGACCTTACAAACGGAGGTAATAGTACAGGGTCTGGTGGCAGTCCGCTCCTCATTGCATGCTGGGCTGCCAGCAAACAGGAGATCACAACACTGCCTGCTAAGACAACGGATCCTTGTTGCCAGGAAGACTGTTTTGATCAGGGGCTCAGATCTCCAGGATCTTGCTCTAAATTCTTCCCCTCTCCTTGTAAGTTTCCCTCTAACACATTTGTTCCCCAAACACAAAAGCCAAAACTTGCCTGCTACCTACAAAAGTGAACATGCCAGACTGTTGCTCAATTAACTCATTCTTTCCTAATGTTCCTCCTTAGAATGACTGCATCCATTCTAATATTATAAAAGCTTATGTCTGTCTGTCCGTAATGCTTTATTTGCACTCTGATTGGCTGACAAACAGCCAATCAGAGTGTGAACAAGCGTTCAAACAGGAGCTGGTGCCCTGGTGGAGGGCCGCCATGACGGTGGGGCAGTGTGAGGTCAGCTGTACTGGCCTTGCCTGCCCCCTGCCCTGCTGTCTGGAGGTGGGGGCAATGGAGAGGACAGAACGGGGGGTGAGACCAGCACAGCCCTGCTCCCTGCAGGTGGCAACAATGAAGCGGGGGAGGGGGGGGACAAAACCTCTGGAGCTGGCCTCAGCCCCCCAACCCTGCATGTGACAGCAGCAGCAGTGCAGGAGCAGGGGCGGGATGCCACGGGGGGGGAGATGCAACCAGCCCTGGCCTTGACCCACCCCCTCCCCTCGACGCCACCTGCAGGGTCCGACACAGGATGACATGGGGGCAGCGGGGGGAGGAGACACACAGGTTGGGGGAATAGCAGATGCACTGTGGTGGTGGAAGTGGGGGGAGGGGAAGAGTGGGTCCAGGCCCAACCTGGAGGGTTGGGTGGGGATGAGGACTGAGCCCAAGCCAGGAGAGAAGCCAATCCACCATAGTAGTAGGGGGAGCAGCAGGCCTGGGCGATGCAGCAGTAGCTGGGGGAGGTGAAGAGCAGGCCTTCTCCCCCGCTTGGGCTTGGGCC
>NW_017729031.1:1984936-1996557 GCF_001723915.1 Gavialis gangeticus | reverse complement strand
TCCCCCGCTTGGGCTTGGGCCTGGGCCCACTCCTCCCCCACCCCCCTCCTCCTGCCACCACCCTGTCAGGTTCAAGCCCACTCCTCCCATTCCCCCGCCACTGCTGGGTTGGCCCGGGCCTGATACTCCCCCTGCCACAGCAGGCCAACTTGTCCCCATCCTCAGGCCCAGTCCTCCCCTGCATCGGGCCTGGGCCCACTCCTCCCCCTCTCCCCCCCCCCTGCCACTTCGGCAGAGAGGGGCGGGGGCAGGCCCAGACCCCAAGCAGCAGGAGGTAAACGGAGAACAGGCCCAGACAGGAGGGGGGAAACCATGGGACTCCATCCCTGCACACCCCCGCCACCCCTGTCATTCCTGATGGACAATTGGCTAGCTTTATATACTTACCTAAAATATTTTCATGCCGCAGTAATACAGTGTTGTACAATTCAGTTTCCCGGAACCAGGATTTTTCATCTCGGGAAGAAAAGATCTTCACTGCAACATTTTCTCCTTGCCACTGCCCTCTCCAGACCTCTCCATATCGGCCTTTTCCTGGCAAAAACAAGCAATTCAGGTAATTTTGACCAGCAGTCTCTACTAATAAGAATGAACTGTAACAAGTATCCCAGGTGAAATTATCCATTTACAAATTCAATACACAACACTGCCTGCTGTGCACTGCTCACTTGCTCTCAAATGCTGCATAAATTAATGCAATTCATAAGTACATATTAACACAATATGAAGGTTGCAATACATATACACATGTATAGTTAAAGCCAACACAATCTCTCACAGTAACGTAAGGATAAGGCATCTTTCTTATACACATATCTAACTATCCATAGTGCTTGTCCACTTCTGCCACAGCTGTCTCTACTCCCTTTCCCCACACTGGTTTCTGTGCACAAACACTCTTTTTAATCTGCTCCCTGAGGACATTACACTCTTCATATTTGAATCCTGCTGAGGGCTGTTTTCTACCATAATGCCTGGCAATCATAATAAAACTCTTAGGGGCAAAGCTGAGAAGCAGAGATAAATCGGGGAGGGGGGGCAGGGGGGTGATATTGCAACCCTCCTCTGATTTCTGGTCCACCCAAAGTTTAAAAACAACTACCTGATAGTGGCAGCAGCACTTCTATTTAGGAAGCAGTGAGGGAGTCACCTGACTTCATGGCTCATTATAATCTACCTGATTCCTTCTAAACTCTTGATTCCACTGGTGTTAATGACCCCCTCTCCTTTTTTATGGTTCTGAGATTTCACTAAACAAGTTATCCCTTTTTCTTAAATCCTGCTGTCTGTTAGCTGCTCCTGGTAATGTAACTCCTATTTCACAGCCTTGCAGACTATTTTTAAGTCTATCCAAAACCCATGAACTCAAGTGAACATCAATTTTGGTGTGGAAATAACTTTCAGTACAACACTGGATGCACTATCAAGATGCTTAAGAAGGCTAAATTTTGTTGTATGAATCTGAAGAAGATGTATACTTAAATTCTAAATGACAACAGCTAAGTATAGACATTCAAAAAGCCTGAGCCTGAATTGATTCAATCTTTGCAGAATAGTCTAACCTGCATAGCTTGAACCAAGAAATAAGTGAATAGACAGACATTCACTTTTGATTCCAGAAATGAAGCTACATACCTGCAGCTAGAAATGAGCTCTCCCTTCCATAGTGGCTGGGAAACTGAAGGGCAGCTGAGCTGGGGGAGCGAGGGGCATAGCCAGGACCTGGCAGGCTGCTCAGTATGACTAGGGAAGGGTTTAAACCCCCACCCTGGCCTGCAGAGACCGTAGCCAGGGTATGTCTGGAGGAGGAAGCAGCCCTGCCAGTCTTGTCCCTGAGCAGTGGTGGGGAGTGGCTAGCTGGCAGCCCAGGCAGCGCCTCAGGTGAAGGGGGGAAGAGAAAGGGGAATTAAACCCCCCGTCTCCCTACACACACTGGCATGGAGTCTGTCCGGCTTTTACCCCTGCTCGTGGCTCAGCACCACCCGAGACCCCCAAGAACCTCCTTCCCAGCCAGGGAGAAATCCCTCTGTGCCTTCCCAGCCCAGGGTGGGGGTTTTGCCTGAGGCAGCCCAGGAGAAATGGCCAGATCAGGGGGAGAAAGTGGAGTGAAACCAGCCCCAAGCCCAGATGGAGGCATGCACAGAGCAGAGCAGAAAGAGATTGCAGTGACTGCATCTCCTGGACATGAGCCCTGCTGAGAAAAGGGACCCAGGCTACAGGGGCAGGTACAGGAGACGGGGAAAGGGCTCAGGTGTGTGTCCATGCAGCTGGGGGAGCAGCTCCTGCATGGCGGCCCATTCACCTGCTGGAGAGGAGTGCCCAGGCTGACCCTGGACCCGGCCCTTGCAGTGACATGCATGGCATGGGCTTGCCCCAGCAGCTCCTGGAGCTGACCAAGGGCACCAAGAAGCTGGGCAGCACGATGATGGAGGCTGAGCCAGGCCAGGCACTGAGCTCCTTAACGGTCTCCAAAGAGAACAACCGCAAGAGCTCACCAGGCAGCAAGGAGCAGCTGGCCAAGCCCAATTCCCAATTTTTAGTTAAAAATATTAACCCCAAATCCACATTTTTCCATGATTAAAATGAAACACCTCTGTCGAAAGAGAGAGAGGGGGGTCATTTAAAAATCACAGAAAATGTGGATTTGGGGTTACCTTAAATCCCAAAATTAGGGATTTTTTTTTAAATTTGAAGAAAACCAAGATCCGTGCTTATCACCGTCATCTCCAACTCTCTTCCCCTTCTATGTCCTTGCCTCTACTTTAGTCACCCTCTCCCTCCCCACTGCCCACTCCCATCTTCTTCAGGGCCCTGATTCTTATTTCCCCCCATCCACCCTCCTGCTTCCACTCCCATCCCTACAAAGCTCTTTGATTTTTATTACACAGTTCAGGCTACAGACTGTAGAGAGACCATCGCTATAGAACAAGCAAAGTTGCTACTTCTGATATATGTAAGGAAGCAGTAGGGGAGGTAGAAAGACAACTCAACCTCCAACATTAGCAGCCTTTTGTCCCCAATTTTCCTCCAATTCAGGCTTCACTGATGTTTTAATCAGTGCCAAGACCAAGAGGGATATAATCCACTGGTATTTAGAACACCCCCTGGAATTCTGCAACATATCACACCCAGCATTTTGAAATTAGAGCATTACAAACACCCAGGAATGCCACCACCCTTATAGAGCCACTTCACTCAGCCAATAAAAAGCAACATGCTTAGCGTACAGGACACATTTTTCTATTTTTAATTCTTAGGATAAATGAATTATCATTACAGTTAATGCTAAAAATATGAATATCCCAAATGTAGAAGGAAAATATCTTGGGGAACTGGGCTTTTAAAAATATACATCCAACATATGAAGAGAACTGATTGGCTGAGGAATTGTTCAGAATTTCTGTAGAACACCAAAATGGTACCCAAACAACTTGTGTACTGGAAGCAGAAATTTGCCCACACGATCTGCTCAGGACAATGCATCAAGCCATTCATAAATCAACAGTGAAGCACAGCCCACATGCCAGGCTTCTGACTGCTAGCTGTTTAAAATCCGTAGCCTTAATCTCAGTGCAATACAACCTGTTGACTTTGGCAACTACCCATCTCTGAATTCTGTCCTCCATTCCTACACTGTTTATGGCTCTTTTCTGGCACATACGAATCAACTGCAAGTGTATTCAAGTGAAAACAGATTAAGGCCTGGTTTATTGATAGTTATTTTGGTTAGGGGATCATTTTTAAAATTACTAAAACTCTTTACCACCTTAAAGAGAATAGTTAGAATAGTATAAGTCACCTTTAATGTTGATACAACTGTACTCATAATCAAACCAATCATTTCTGGAATCAAAACTGGTTTTAGATAAATCCTGTGGTATCAGAAAGAAGCTAACTAACCAACTTCTGGATCTTCATTAGGCAGCTAATGAATACAGGAATCCAATTCGGTCTTAGACAGTTGAATTTAATTTATTAGGTCCCAGCTAATCTGCATAGCCAGTGCTAAATACAAAAAGAAGGCCCCAGAACTGTCTGTCTGCTGGTGCAGGGAATGAATAACCTCATTTATTTTCTTCTTGTTCTAGTTCTTATTGAGGTCCCCTAGCTACTACAGTACAGCAGCCAATGAAGTAAAAATCTAAAATAACAAAAAGATAGGGGAGACTGATTCAGATCTAGTCACAGATTTATAAATTTTAAGGCCCAGAAGACCATCATGAACATCTAAATCTGACATACCACATATACACAGGCCACAGAATTTCCTGTTTTCTTCTTTTGCTGTAGAGAAGGAAAACAAATAAATTTAGCTTCTAGTTTTCTTTTTAAGCACAAAGGAGGAACATTAGGATCACTTACTGAAAGGAAAGACAATATTTTAATGTTCTGCTTTTTAAATATACATATTAGTATTTAAACTCAAAACATGAGTACCATTTTTAAAAAGCAGAACATTAAAATATTGTCTTTCCTTTTAGCAAGTGATCTTAATGTTCCTCCTTTGTGCTTAAAAAGAAAACATATATATATAAAACAATAGGGAATTTTGCTACTGTCCTGGATAGTAACCAAAAGGAAAACATATCACATCTGTAGGGCTCCATGAGCTCTATAATTTGCTGTATTCTTGTGTTCAGAATATTTTACCTACCCTAGTTAAAAAAAAACCTTGAATTTCAGGTAATGACCTACCATCCTCATCGGAACATGATCTCTGAGTTCCTCTATAGAAATACTGGTACCAGATAAATCACTACATGCAGAACTAGATGTTTCAGATGTGGACATCTGCTAAAAGCAGATTTAACAGATTCCCACTAAAATTAGACACCAAAAAAGTGCTGCATTAAACTGCCCACTTGTTTTCACTTTGGAATTCAGGAGTGAGTGAGTGTTGGGATGGGAAAGAGCTCTGGCATGAAGAGTCAAAGAAGTAGGTCACAGACTGTTGTGGTAGGAGGAAGTACAGAGACAAAGCAACAAGGCCTCTGCAGGTGGATTATAAAGGAGAGAGGGAGGAGAGGGGCAAAGGGACTCAATACAGCTGTGCGACCTAGCAGGGCTGGGACTTTTGGCACCCTGCACCTAGCTAACTATATGACATGACATCCCATCAACTGATGAGGTCTGTGGTGGGGAAGGGGACAGAAAGGGGCTAACTAAGCTTTCTATAGTCTAAGGGGTATAATATCCCTGTTATGCTAGATACAGCCCCACTGACATAAGAGTTGTTTTTATGTGCCGTTCCAGCGGCTTACAGAATTAAGGATGAGAATGTTAAAATCAAAGGCAGAATGGCACTGGGACAAGCAATCCCACCTGGCCCAGAGTCCAGACCCCTCTATCCTCAGGAAACCATTTTCCCAAAAAACAAACAGATTATTTAGGGTAACAACTCTTAATCTTCATATGGCACCACAAAGCCAATTATGCTGTTATGATAAATTAATTAAACCTCAGCACCTTCCCTGAGAAAAACAGTATCCTGTTTTTACAGATGAGAAAACAAGGCAGAGAGAGGTATGGTGACTCAGCCAAGTCAAAGCCAAGATTTTAATGCCACAGTTCAGACTCTGGGGATGCTCCTGGCACCAGCTTAAAAGGGCTGGAATTGCATATATTAGCACTAGATGGCCCCTACACAACCGTATGAGAATTCCTTAGTGCAGAAAGTGTCATAGGCAACTGTAAGGCTGAGGACCCTATTGTAAATTCTAGTTTAGATTTGCTAATGATGGGCTACAGTGAAGAGCGCCGTAGTTATTATAGCTAATTGCCTGACGTGTCCCAGCTAGAGTTATACTGGAGGCCTGCTAACCCCTGGAGCTGCTCTGGATCAGGCAGGCACCAAAAGATATCAAGAACTGCCTAGCCTCCTTTCTTCTGGCTCTGCAAATTCCCTGTTGGGACCCCTACAGGAATATCACAGAGTTTCAGCCCAGCTCCCTTGTTCACAAACATGGGCCACACACTTCCATAGTTCTGGAAGGCTCTCGTTTCTGTAACAATATTACTCCATTCTCTCCCCTTTCACCTTACTGGCCTGCCCTGCTCTTGCAACCAGAAAGAAAGGCAAAATTTACAAGCATCAGGGGTTAAGATGGGGTGGGGCAATTATTTGGGACTGTGGGTCACATAGGGAGTTTTGGAAAACTGTTGTGGGATGGGTCAGCACCCCTCCCCCCCACAACAACTTACCAAACCTCCTTATGTGGGACGGGGACAGGTGGGAGCTGGTGTGGGCATGAGACAGCCTCAGCACGGCCACCACCAGTGCTGCCTCCACGCCACCCTTCTACCCAAGGAGGGCCTGCTCCCCAGATGGTGATGGTGCCCCAAGTGCAGATGGAAGCATCTGGGCAGAAGATACTACTGGGCACCAAGAAAAAGTGGGACCTGGCAGTGGACACAGCCACCTCCCCCTCATTGCTGCAGGGGTCTTCTTGCTGTGACTGCTCCACTCAGGGGGGACAGGGTCCCTGCAGCACCCACTCCAGACCCACCTGCCCAGGCTACAATGAGCAAGGGCAGCTGGGCAGAAGCTGATGCTGAATGCAGGAAAAAAGTGGGACCTAATGGTGGGTGCAGCTGCCTCCCCTTGCTGCTGCTGGGCCCTTCTTGCTGCTGCCACCACCCAGAGCCCATACCAGGGCTGCCCTGTGGCTCCTACCCACCTTGCCCCACTGAATGCAGGAGCCCAGGACAGCCAAGAAGCAGCACTGGTGGCAGCAGTGCCATGAAGGAGCTGCAGGGCAGCCCCAGCATGGGCTCCAGGCAGTGCCAGCAAGAAGGGTCTGCAATAGCAAGGGGGAGGCAGCTGCACCTGCCACCAGGTCCCACTTCTTTTCATGTGCCCAGCAGCAGCTTCTGCCCGGACACTTCCAGAGCCGCTCATCATGGCCAGGGCAGGAGGGTCCAGAGCAAGCGCTCCAGGAACCCCAACCCCCCTGCGTGGGGTGGGCTGGGACTGCACGCTTGGCCTAGGGTTTGGGCCCACCCACGCGTGTCCTGGCTGGTCTCCATGAGGCTTGAGCCAGGGCCAGCAGCAGCTAGAAGCCACCACCATCAGGGCTGCCAGAAGCTGGAGTCCAGCTATAGAGCTGCCCCAGCCCTGCTGCATGCCTGTGGGCAGCAGGATGTGCCACGGGTCAGATGGCACCTGGGCCAGGCACAACTGAGGGACCCACCATGGGCTGGATAAAATCTCTGTGGGCCAGATTTTGTCTACCACTGGGCTAAGATCAGTTCAGAGACCTGTGTACTTGTTGACTACAAAATACTGTCTGCTGGCAAGACAGAACTAAAAGACTGTTGAAGGGAAGAAAAAAAAAAAAGAACTTTTTCTAATTCAAGCAATCAAGTAGAATTAAGAGGTCTAATAAATTACTTAGATGCCTTCAAGTTTAACACCAAAACTTTTTAAATACTTGCCCTCTAACCCTTGTATGTAACAGCTCAGTGTTTAAGAGTATTCCCAAATATAGAGGAGACACGTATTCAACTGGCTCCTTAGCTGGTGGAGATTCAAACCCAGATCTTTCACATCCCAGTGGCATACCTAACCCACCACCCATGAGGAGGGGGATGTCCATCTTCTAGTTGCTAGGTGACCTTATACATGCACTAGGTATTATGCCATTCAGACTTGAGGGTAGATGAGCAACTCTAGACACTTAGTCACAAAGTAGGCACCTCCCAATGGTGGGCAGAGTTTAGGCATGTCTAGGGCTAGGCAGGATTTGTTCAGACAGTTTCAGGATCTCAGTTTTGGACTTCAGTGCCTACATTTCTACCCAAGTTTCACTTCAGGGGCACAGATCTTTTTTTTGGATCTGGCTCATCGTGGCTCAGTTTCACATGCAAAGATTAAGCTGAAAGCCAAAATGCATTTTTTAAAGTTAAGACTATTTCAATGTTTAGCATACAAAATCTGAATCATAATGTTCTACAAAGAGAAACTAAGATAAAACTAAACCAAGCATTTATGCAGTGTTAAATTTAACAAATTAGCTGAAGAGTTAGGAAAAGATAATACCAATGTTATTCCTCTCTGCAAAAGCCTCAATATGGGGCATCAGCTATTCAAATAAAATGTATGAAATGAAAGAACAACAGCTGAATTGCAAACCAGGAACTCCTAACTCCCTGTTCCAGGGAGCAAATTGCAACATGACACAGACAAGTTAAGCTATAAAAGCTGAAAAATTTAGAATTCTTCTGTAGTTACTGCTCAACTATTTTGGTATGCAAGAAATTGCAAATTTGTAGAATTAAAATTAAGGGTGCACTGATACAGATTTTGGGGGTTGATACCGATAGCAGGGTGGAAGGGGGTTGCAGCTGTGGGCTGGGGCCACACCGGGCTCTTCTTGGCACATAGCAGTGGTTGAGCCAGGGCTGTGCTCAGGGCAGGCTGGGGCAGCACTGGGAGAGGATTATGGTGGGGGGGCTGCAGCCACCCCAAATTTTGCCCTAGCCCCCTCATAGCCCCCTCCCAGCACCACTGCCACCCGCGCCGAGCACAGCCCCCACACACCAAGGAGAGCTGAGTGCAGCCCCAGCCAGTCTGCATCTGCAGCTCACCCCATCCCCCTGCACAGATTTGGGAGCACATGCCCCATCCCATACCCTCCTGGGATGCACGCAGCAGCAGGAGCTGCTCCACACCCTGGGACAAGCTGCAGCTCTGTCCTGCACCATGGCTGTGAAGTGTCTGCTCCAGCCCCTGCCCCACTCTCTCCTTCACCACGAGCAGCCTTGATCTGCCCCCCACACACTTTCCCTCCCCCCTCCCCTTCTACCACACCAGACTTACCAGCTGCATGCAGCTCTCCAAGCTGCCAGGCTATGCTCCTTGCTGCCTACGTGCTGCACTGCAGCTGTGCACATGCACAGGCATTTATCAACCAAATTATCAGCCACACCAGGCCAATTTCCAATATGATAAATTTTCTTTATATTGGCGCCAATCTGATATCGGACTGACATATCGGTGCACCTCTAATTAAAATGTTTTCTCTCACATCAAATGAAGGGGTGGCTATTGTGAGGCAAGCTTCTAAAATACTGCGTGTTAGAATGAACTTTAAACTGAATGGAGCAGCATTAAAGCAGGAGCTGCTTTGCTGCATTTGTATCATTCCCAGCTTGTCCACAATACAACTATTAGAACATAGCAGCTGCTCCCCAGCTTGGAGCAAGCGTGCCCCCATATTCCCACCCCTTTTGAAACAGCTCCAAACCTATGTAATTTTTGAGTTTTTGACTTTCTGATGCCAGACAGTCATGACCTCTATTAAAAATGCAAATTAAAAATTAAACTACTGGGCTTAACATCACCAACGTTTACTAACTTAAATTAGCCCATCTAACAGCCAAATAACTCTACTTACTAAATTGAACACCTGCACAAGAAATTTCTGCTTCACACATTAACAATTTCAAACCCTACAAACCTGACAAAAATGAGTTTAACTTGATTTCCTTCACATCTAATTTGCTTGACTTTCAAGGTGATCAGCAGAATTAGCCAAGTTTGAACTTTCTAGCTTCAGCTGATTGATCTAAGATAAAGTTTCTCCCAAATTCTGTTGTAATGAGTATATTCATCATCTCTCAAACATTGGTTTGAAGTGAATCTTTCATCAACCTTTCTTGAAAAAAAAAAAAAAAAAATTCCCCAGAGGGCTGAAGCTGGAAAATTCTACCCAGAAGATTAAGCTCAACTGAGAAAGAAGAGGGATGTTTAGAAGAGAAGCTGTGGCTCACTCAGCACAGCATATAGCTACAAGGCTTCATGAGAAATACAAACAAGAGCTTTACTGACCTACACATTCTACAAGTGTAATCTGACGAGCCACTGTTCTTTGCACCAGGAAAGGAAGACCAGAGCCACTGCCAGATGTACAGGAATGATCCAGTAAGTCCTGTTTAAATGGAAAACAAGAAGAGAAACAATTGAGAAACAATGGACATGTATGTATGTATTCATGAAACACACACACTTCTTACTTATTTATCAGTTATTATTTATAAAAGAGTAGCATTGTGACCATGGTCTGATAACCATAGTACAGAAGTAGACAGATTCCTGAGGAGCTTGCATTCCAAGATAACAAGTTACACTTAAGGGGCATTTACTAATGAACATGCACATTTCCCACGGGACAAATACTAGCAGCACACATTTACGCCACTGCTATTTGTTCCCAGGCACACCCCTACACGCACGCCCTAGCGCACAGCAAAACGATACAGGTGGAGTAGGTCCTGAGGGCCTCCTAGGGCAGCAGCAGTGCCAAGCCAGCCACTGGCCAGCCAGGCTCCTTTTCTGGTGATGCACACTGCTGCCACATGCACCACACCACTATTTTCAGCAGCATGTTTTTTGGAGTTTTTTTTTTACACTGGGATCCTCCCAGTGTCAACAAAAAAAAACACAAAACTGCTGCACTACAAATTAGCAGCATGGTGCACAGGTGCACGTGCCACATGCAGTTTGTGGCGCATCAAAGCAGTCTGAGGTGCCACAAACTGCACATGCACGCTTGTCAGGACATACCCAAGAAGGGAAAGGGACAATACAAACTATATACAGCTATTTTCTACTGCAACCCTTGGTGTGGGAATACAGAAGAAAACAAAAACAAAAAAGCTCAAAATTCTCTATAGTCGATATATTCAATTTTAACATTGTTATTCTATCGCTACTTCTTCAGTTGGAAGTTGCACCCACTGCATTGTTTTCCTCTAAATGACCTTTTTTCTTGTATTTGAAAAAGTGAGCAACATTTATTATGAGCTGTACTGCTGGCCTTGGGGAGCTGCCAATAGCATGCTAGATACTCTCTGTTATAAAATTCCACTCAAATTCTTTTAATGCCCTGTCCTGTCTTAGCTTAGCTTTTGTTCCCTTAATCCTTTATTTGTCACCATCTCAAATAACCTTTTATCCACTTCCTGCTTTAGAACACTCTGTCTCATAGGAGGATTTCCTTCTAAAGGGTACAAATTTCACTTCTCAGGCTGTTACCAAATTTAAGATTCTTCAGGCCCTGTACACTTACTAGAAAGTAAAAATACAGCATTTACTTTTAAAAGAGAAACCCTTTGCTCTGTACCTTTTCATTAAAGATTACCAGAACAGCACAGTGCTGTAAATGTCACTTGACTAATCAGAGATAGGACACCTCCCCATAAGTAATTATTGTTGTCTCATATCACAGATCAAAATTTGTTTTATGAATCCCTTATGTTTTGAAAGAGAGATTTAGAACCTGGATTTTTTTCCATGCAAAGCTTTTTTTAAACTATTCAGAATTGAAGAGATCAAAAGGTAAAATGCACATTTAAACCTGAACATTTAAACTCTGAAACTTCTTATTCTTGTTCCCTAGCATTGGAAACTTTGAGTATTCCACCAGGTGGCAGCACTTGAACACTCCAATATGACATTTATCTGTCTTAAGAAAGAACTAACTTTCAGAAACAAAATGAACACAAACACAATGCCCACCCCCTCCCGCCAAAAAAACCCCCACAAAAAACCAAACCAACCCCAAAAACAAAACAAAAAACCCTGAAAACAAAACAAAAAAATGCAGCAAACAAACGAGCAC
>NW_017729031.1:1978716-1979936 GCF_001723915.1 Gavialis gangeticus | reverse complement strand
AAACAAAGAGCCCCCCCACACACACATGCAAAAACAACACTGTGAAGATGAACTTGCACTTATTTCCACCTGTCAAGTGTAGTATTTGGCAAAATGTATTACTAGCCACCCATTTGTTCTACTGATAACATTACATAAAATCCCCCTCAACCTTGTGAGCTGAGTCCTTGGAAAAAATACAGAACTGTGTAATTCAAGACTATCAAAATATATGCACACAAAAGGGCTCAAATTAAGGTTGCACTTACACCAACAGTTTTAATTTCCCAATCATTCAGTGCTTGACATCCCTTAACATTCTTTTAACATCTGTTTTGTGTTGTTTTTTTAAGGGACGGGGAGTGACACAAAACTGTAGCTAGAGAAGGAGGGCAGGGGATTTTGAGAGAGAATAACAGGCAGCACTAGAAGGCTGTTACCTAAAGTGGTCCATTTTAAGGGGATGGATTCATATATTTAGATACATTAGGAAAGTATCTGGGAATATTTGGATGCTGTCCAGATATTTGCGAGACAGAATATGGGAATTTAGGAATAATGGTTTCAATTGCAGGTTCTATAAGGGAGTGCCCTCTACAGATGCTTTTGTCCCTTATTCTGCCCCTACAGACCTCTACATTTCCTATCCATAATCCTACTTCTGCTCCTTCCCCCTTCCTCCCCAGCCCTTCTCCTCATACTCATTATTTTCCTCCTTGGTCTTCAACCCTCTTTTGCTTCTGTCTCCATCTTCCACACCAACTTCTACTCCTGTCCCTAAATCCTCCCTTCTACTGTTCATCTTCAACTTCAAAATCACCCTGCTTTCTCCTCCTACTTTTCAACGCCTGCATACAAGCTGGGAGAAAATACTGAAGACCCTGGAGACATCTCCCTACTCCAGAGGCTCTTCAGAGGAACACGCCCATTTACACAGTGGGGAGTAAATGGCATATGTGCAGCCTGGTTGACAAGTAGCAGCTGTAAGCATGTGCACATATAAACCTTCAGTAAATTCAGATACCAAAACAAGAAATCTCTACCAAGCATTAACATATGCACTTTACGGATACAAATTTATAAAAACTGGCCGCATTTTTGGCAGGATGGCAAAAGGCATATTCAGACAGCATGGTAGTCCCTACACCAAATGTCACGTTCTGCTCCCAAAAAGAGGTTTGCAGATCTCTTCCGCTGCTCACCCCCACACTTTTTTTTTTTTTTTTTTAACAAAAAAAAAC
>NW_017729031.1:1964176-1973716 GCF_001723915.1 Gavialis gangeticus | reverse complement strand
TAGTCCCTACACCAAATGTCACGTTCTGCTCCCAAAAAGAGGTTTGCAGATCTCTTCCGCTGCTCACCCCCACACTTTTTTTTTTTTTTTTTTAACATAAACAAAACTTCCCCGCACACGTCTCATTCGTAGAAATGAAGAGGCATTCTAGCTGAACATTCCTAGCCAGAAAATTTTAGCCTGAAGCAGACACTCAGCACAGAATGTTTCACCCAAAACCACATACAAATCTGACAAAGTTACAAGTAACTACAGAAAGGGTCTTATCATGAAAAACATAAAACCACTATCTGAAATGCTTCCTGTACGATGTATAATTAAACACTCCTGATAGTTTTTAAATGACAAATCTTTTTGTTTAAAAAGTTTGGGGGTTTTTTGTACTAAAAATAATGGGAAGTGGCAAAGTTTAAACTTTAATCTCACCAAATCATGAATAAGACAGACTCCAACAGGGGCTAAAAACAGACGTTGCCAAATGAAGTGGATCATCTGTGCCAGGATATGTCCTGGCACAACAGATCTGCTTCAGTGAGTGGAACGCATGCTGCTTGTTGTCTCGCCCATTGATCTTACAACACAATGCACCATGCATTCTCTGCTTGCAGACACACCCCAGCAATCTCTGGATGAGTCTGGAAGAAGAGACCCCTGATTTTCCCCACTTCCAAATACGAGTCCCAGAGATTGCCAAAGCATGTCTCTAAGTGGGGAAAGTTGGGCAGGCACTTGCCGGGCTTAAGGGGCACGATCCTGCACAGGAATTACCAGGGAGCACAGGGCCCCTAAAAACCAAGGGGGCAGATACCCAGGGTGGAGGGAGAATGGAGGTAGCTTCAGATTGCCCGCACTCTGTCACCATAAAGCAATTTTTATGATGGCACAAAGGCAATGAAAGATAACATCTGTTTCTACCCTGAACATAAAAATCTTAATACCCATCCATTTTTATATACTCTACAACTCACTTGAGACACAAATGGAAGCATAATCACTAATGAACTATTTACTTCTCTTGGTAGGGAAAAACAATAAATACTTTATTGATGTATTACTTTTCATAAATTAGTGACAAACTGCACTTTCAGATTTTAACCAAAAAACCTGTGAAGTCTCATATTTCTTAAGCGTACTCAAAAACAAAATAATTTGTCAAATTATTTGTTTTAAGGACTGGACTTGATTGGAAGTTTTTATCCACTTTGCGAACTAACATTTTCCTTTCTACTTGTATTAGAAAGCAAAATGTTATCTTCAGCAATGACTGCACAAACAAGATTTTAACAGGCCACAACTCTTTCCATTCTTCAGTTAGGAAGTTTACTGTAGTAAGTATTTACTACACCGAGGAGACTAATCCCAGGTGCAAACAAATCTGACAGCATTAGAAACCCCAAGATTTAAATAAGCAATGCAGGGAAAATACTAGTACATAATAAAAAGAATTAGGTGATATGAACACTATCAATGTATAACGAGACAAGCAATTTTTTGTATTACCACTACTCAGTTGCACTATATAATGAAGCTTCATTCTCAGCACCGTACAGCAGTTAAACTGAAATAAGCTTTTACAGTTAGCTACTTCACCTCTTAAAAGGAAGCAAAAGCTGAGTGGCCATCATTTGACTTCTCTCTCAGGCAAAGAACAGCAGGTCTCTCAAAACAGAGACAGGAAATACTAAACCCAAATACGCAGCACGTTATTAATCTCTGTATCTGTGTTCTTTGGCCCATTTTCCCTCCTTAAGTCATTCCTTAAACACTTCTGTAGCTATGAACATATTTAAAGTGTTACAATAATATTATGGGAGAATTATGTTTGCTTTTTGGCTTCTTTGTGAAAAAACACAGGCTAAAGACTTTTTTTAATCCAAACAGATGGTGATTTTTCTTCTTTGTATTTATTTTAGAAATGTCAGGTCTATCAAGTTGTGTCTTCCTAGTTTCAATAGGGAACAAGAAAACCATTGTGACCATTTTCTCATGCTCAAGTGAGTGGGTGGAGTGGTTTGAATCTTTCTTTTTAAAGATTTTTCCATGTGGGATGTTTGAGTTTTTTTAGCCTCAGTAAATGCTAACTAAAACAAACAAAAATAGAGCTTTGAAAAGCCTTAAGTCTTCTCTCCTCTGGTTTCCATGTCTTCTGACATTAAAATTTCACTAGTTCTCCAGGCATCCAAAAGGAGTCCCCAAAGCAAGAACAGGGCACTAATTTCTAATCTTGTCAACATAAATACATCTGTGGGGTGTTAATCGCCTTCCGCTGTACACCTCCTTCCCCTAGCTACCTTTTAGGAATTCATTAAACATCATGGAGACAAACGCATTGTTGCTCATTCAACTTCACAAGACTCTATAAAGCAATATGAATCACTCTCCATTCTTTGCTAGTGCCGCTGACACCCCAACTTCTCTCTCACCTTATCTGTACACAAGACTGTTTTTGTCGATATATATTACCCCGGTTCCTCAAGTGAAATATGCTGACACAAACTCTTACTCTGGTATAAACTGGATTTATATTATGGCTTTTGTAAACATAGGGTTGTCATATCCATAATCAACACTACTAAAACAGAAAGTTTCTAGTGTAGACCTAACCACTGGAGAAAAACAACCCCAAAACAACTGAGGTGCTGAAAGGTTAAGGTGATTTATATTACATACAATGCTTACTTACTGCCAATGTACTGTCTCCAACATTTGATGCAATGAGTCCTTCAATTGTGCCATACTCGGCATCTCTGGAATTGAGCCTTTCCATATGGTGTTTCTGGATTTTTCTGATGATCAACACAGCTACCGCAGAAAAGATTATCAGCACTAGTACTGGAGCCAGTATAACAAGGATTAGTGTTTCCACAGTGTAACCCACAGCTTCTCCCTGAAGAGTTTGCCCTTGGTAAGAAAACAGGAAAAAGAAGGGAGATTAAGGACTCTCACAAATAATCATTTAAAAACAATAAAATTTAAGGCTGACATTTTCCTTTCTAGTCAACTCAAATGAAAGAGAGGTCACAGGACAATCAAAGCAACTTCATGTATATTTACACAGCCCATTACCATCACTTATTCACTGAAAGGCCTATATGACAGCCCCAATCTCTTTTAAAGATTTAAATGGATTTTAATTACAGCTAGCATGAGCGAGTTCTTAATCTCTATTTTATGCATTTTAGTTTCCAATACTTCCTCCCATTCAGATCACAGAATTGGTTGACACCGATGTCATCCTACTCCCAGTCCAATGATGCAGCAGAAGCCTGACCATCACCGAAACCCTGGGTACCATTGGGGTATAGGCAACCTCCAGTAAAACATTTCTCTCTCTTTAAAGAGCTGTTTAAAAAAAATTAACCTTTCACCTTTAGTAGGCAACTGTGCGGTGATATTCATGTTACACAAGTATCCCTGACAGCACTCAACAGCTTGGTCAGGAGATGGGGGTGTCTTGCATGTCATTTTCCCTTGTTCGTAGACTTGGAAACAGCCTTTCTGGTATACTTTAGAGCCATCATTTATGCTGAGGGAGGAAAAGCACTGCTGGCCCCGGCAGCGATCTTCAGCCCCACAGGACATGCCTTCACACACACATTCGTAGGGGACCATGTTTAGCTTCAGCTCATCATCTGTAGAGGGGACAATTGATGAAAAATCATATATTTTATTTCATCACTCCAGTTATGAGCAAAGGTTACCCTTGGTTTCATTTCGAAGACAATATAGCCTTTCATTTAAGGAGGAAACGTTATTTGAATAGAAATTAATGCTAGAAGGAACTGAGAAAATATTATAATAGGATGTATTAAGTAGACGGAAGTCCCCATTTCAAGATGTACCCTTCTCCCTACCGTTCAGGTGCACAAATACCTATTTTTCATTTTCAAGACACATCTTTATAGGGTTACGATATTTTCACGTCCAAAAAAGGACACCCATCACTTGCGTGGGCAGGGGGAATATGATGGTGGGAGGGGCAGCAACATGCCAGTGCCCATTCTGTTGCCCCTCACTGACAAGCCACACCACCCCAGACCTGCTGCTGCCCCTTATTCCAGACTCACTGATCCTAGCCCTGCCAGTGCCCTTCACCCCGGCACCGTAGCCCCAGACCCCCAGCCTCTTACTCTAGAACAAGTCTCTGCCCCCAGTCATGCTGGTGCCCCTCACTCCCAGACTGCAGCCCCCTGACACTCCCAGTGCCTTGCACACCCAACCCACAGCCCCATCCCCCCCAGCCCCACTGGTGCCCCACACTCCCAACCCACAGCCCCTGCCCCCTCCCAGTGCTGCCAGCATCCCGCACTCTGGACCCACAGACCCCTGCCTCCCCAGTCCCGCTGCCCAAGCAGCTCCCGCATTGCAAACACTCTCTCTCTACCTAGCTTGTCAGAGCCTGCACAAGGAACACATGACACCTGAGAGCCAATCCCCTTGCCTACTGCTCCCAGCCTGAAGCAGCTAGGTCACGAAAACAAAAAACCCAGACATTTGCTGTTATTTTAAAAAACCACCCGGACACAGCACAGGGGTCTAATAAAAAGGACATGTCCAGGAAAACCCAGACATATGGTAACCCTAGCCTTGCATAATCTCTGTACAGCTTGAATCCACAATATAGGACTTGGCTTAATGTGCAACTTAAATTGCAAATTTCAAACTGATTAAACTATATGAATCCTCTGTGCAGACATATTACATATATTTCATAGATTCATAGACATTAGGGCTAGAAAGGACCTCAGGAGATCAAGTCCAGCCCCCTGCCCCAAGGGCAGGAAGTCAGCTAGGTCAAAGGATCAAAGCAGGATAAGCAGTCAAACATTTCTTGAAGGAGTCCAGAGTAGGTGCTTGCACCATCTCTGGAGGGAACCTATTCCAGGCCTGGGGGGCTGGGACAGTAAAGAATTTTTTCCTTATGCCCAGCCTAAAATGGTCTTGGAGGAGATTGTGAAAGCTGGTTCTTGTCATCCCTTGGTAACATCTGGTAAACAGGTGTTCCCCCAGATCCTGATGCACACCCCTGATGTACTTGTAGACTGCCACCAGGTCACTCCTGAGCCTGCGCTTTTCCAGGCTTAAGAGTCCCATGGCTCTCAGCCTCTCTTCATAAGGCCTCTTCTCCTGTCCTGTGATCGTGCGCATGGCCCTCCTCTGGACTCTCTCAAACTTCTCAACATCCTTCTTGAATTGTGGAGCCTAGAATTGGATGCAGTACTCCAGTCACAGCCTCACCAAAGCCGAGTATAGCAGAAGGATGACATCCTGAGATTTACTTGAGAAGCATCTATGGATGCAAGCCAGAGTTTCGTCAGAATTGCTCTGAATTCGTTCAGAATTACTCTGTGAATCAATTAAGGTAAACCCAAAGCAAGACCACTAATTCTGAATAAGACTGTCTACACAATACAACTGAATGCAGTTTAACTAATCCAATCTAAAAGTTAATTTGGATTAATTTACCCAGAGGTTCCCACACAGAGAAGGCCTTGAACATTAGCTTTCAAGTTTGGACTTTGACTGATCAATGTACAGTATACAAAGGTAGCAAAGTAGTAACACTGTGAGAAGATCCAGCCTTGCCTAACAACTTTTTCCATTCACTTTCTGAAAAAAGACAAAAGCAGAAAACCATTTAAGAGTTCCATGGATAGAAAAATCACTCTGTAAGCTTGAATCTTACAATGTCATTCTTGCATTTTCTAACTCAACATTTTTTCTAGCACACGTCTTGATATGTTACCTCTGCTCACTTTCCTAATATACTCAGCACTGAATATTGGTTATCAAGGAAACTACTGGAAAAGGTTTGGGAGTAAAAAAGCTAGCAATTACTAGAAAATAATTCTGGAATATTTGAGCAGAACAAACAGTCTATGCACAGTCAGCAGAGACGTACTGTTGTAGGCTCACAGGTAACTAAAGAAAGAAGCATATTTTTGGATGGTACAGCTTGCAAGCCACTGTCCATCAGACTACACATTCAATACTCACCTATACACATTCACTTCTGTTAACCCACCTTGTATTTATATTCTCCTTGCCAAGTCTCTCCCACAGAAACATTTCTAAGTAAAAATGTGGTGGGTACTCCCAAAGTATCCACTGACCATACCACAAGTTTGAGTTTAATCAAGCCAACAATTAGAGTCTGCCACTGAGAATAAAGAACTTATGTAGACTTAAACTAAGATTTCAGGTCTTAGGTTTATGGGGAAATGTCATAATTTACTCGGGGGAAAAAAAACAGACAAAAGTCTGTACTCGACACCAATATGCATAAATACACAACTGCATCTTTCTATATAATATTGCCATGTAAAATAATAATTTGCTAATTACATGAAGTGAGTTGGGTTTGTGACAATGTTAAAAAGGATTTCTGAAGTCAGTGTCACATGAAATGAAAACAAGCTAGCATCATAAAATTTGAAACTGTACCCTCACTCTTGTCACTAGACATCTATTAAAATTCTACACTGACTGGACAAAATATCTGGATGTCACATTTGTTTTTCTACCTAGTCATGATCTCCCTAACTGCAAAGTGTAGGAACTGTATACCTGTGCACCTGGTGAGAATGCACCACCAGGCTATAAGCCCCAGATCAGCAACAGTTCAGTCCTCATGAACATGTCTGTAGTTTCTTTCTTGGTAGAATAGGCACAAAACACACAAATTCTGGTGTACAGGCAGCCCTCTACTTACAACATTTTGAGTAACAACGTTTTGCACTTACAACATTTATAAATTGACACCCTGTTTCAACTTATGACGTCAGTTTCTACTTTACAATGCTTGATTCAATGCGACAGCACGCCAACAAACAAGTTTGCTACATTGCTCATTTCCCTGGAGAACAACTGTCCAAACTTCCTCGGATACTTTAAGAAAGCAGACAAGACTTCAGAAAAACTTGCAGCAAAGACTCCTGAGAAGACTCCAGCTAAGAACCCTTCAAAAAGTCCAACCAAGAGCCTTTCAAAAAGTCCAGCAATGTCTCCTCAGAGAAGTCCTTCCAAATCAATAGGATTGCTATTTACAATATAAATACATTAATGTAGCTGTATTACTCATCTATAATTGATCGAGTATAAAATTCTGGGGTATTTTTGGTGAAAATAGGGTATCCAGCCTTGGTTCAGGAACCAATCCTCCATTTATAACATTGTTTCTTATGAAAAAATTGGTTCCAAGTTACAAGGTTTCGACTTACGACGCAGTTTTCAGGAACCAATTGTGTCATAAGTCCGCGAACTGCCTGTAATTGTTTTATAACAGTTACTTACTAAGACAAAAAGTTGAGGAAGTTCATAGGTTATAGTAACGGGCACTTCATTTAATAAGCAATGAGAGAAATACCTACTGATGTACAAGAATATAAAGGTGGAATCCTCTAAACACTGGCCACACCTATGTGAAAGCTTCAGAGTGCCTCAGTATCTTGATTTATTCAGTGCCACCACAGTGGCAGCATGCTACGGTATGCTTTCTGCCTTATCAAGGCAAGACAGAGCCATCTGATTTTTCTGTAGTCAAAACATTTTTATTTCTGATTACAAATATCATCCTTTGCACCTGGTGGGAAAACTACAATGCTCTTAAAGACTACAGAAAACAAGATTTTCAAGAGTCGTGATTTCTCTATTCTGGTCTCACCCTTGTTTAGTCTGTAGCTTCTCCATTTCACTGGTGGGCTACTGAGATATACCAGCCAACTATATAGTGAGTAGCTAACTGCTAATACAGCCTCAAACTAATTTAAAAAGAAAGCAAATCTTTAAATTGTCCTCAGACACTTAGTCTGGCCATGACCTTAGAAGTCCCATATAATATGCCAGGTGAACTGTCAGGAATGCAGAAATGCAGGCTACCAAATTCTTAGTTATAAATTCGCTTTTCACATCCAAGTCCAACAGTTCTTTAAGTGAAACAGGATGGGTTCCATCAATACTCCTTTAAATTATCAGTAAAATGTAAAGTAAGGGATAGAGTGAGGGGAAAAAAACAAACTTTTTTTTTACTAATTTACACAAGAAATGGGAAAATAACAAGATTTCCCAAAATCATACAAGATCAAATACATAAATGGAATTCAATAGGCCCAAAATGTAAAATATTTCATACTGGACTACATTTTAAAACTTGAAAGGAAAGGAACAAAGCTCCTTAGTACCCAAGGACCTGGCAGAAGTACAGCATTTGTAGCATGAGTGCTCAAAGGGCATTAATTTCTATCATTGCTCAGCTATACAAGAGACCAAATCATGAAGACTGTCATAAGCCAGTCAAAATTATAAAGTGCTTTACCAAAGACATGTAAATGTATGAAAAGCACCTACTGAGAGTAAGAAATAACAGCTATTTGAGACATGGAATGCTGTCAGAAATATATACACACATACGTCTCCATTGGGCAATATATTAGGTAAACAGCCAAAGTTTAGGTGACTGAAGTACTCAAAATGAAAAAACAAAAACACAATTATCCCACTTACCATGTTTCTTAATATACAGGCATGCAACAACATTTTTAGACCCTGCACTTGTTCCGATTTACAACATGTAAAGATATGTGAGCTTGCTGCAAGACTCTAATACAAGGGTGGGCAAAATGTGGCCTGCCAAGCCATTCTATCCGGCCCATGGGGCCCCTAAAAATTTAGAAAATTAATATTCATCTGCCCCTGGCTGCCTGTCATGCAGCCCTCGATGGCTTGCCAAAACTCAGTAAGTGGCCCTCCGCCCAAAATAATTGCCCACCCCTGCTCTAATGCAACTTACAAGTCTAATTTCCCATACACATATATAGCTCAAATTCATTATTTAGGGTACGGACAAACTTTGAAGTTAAGGGGATGTAGTACCCATGATTTCCCCATGGCAATCAATCAATAAATAAATAAATAAATAAATAAATAAAAGCTAGGATAGGACAAATTTAGCCCCAAATCCCTGATCCCTTGTACCCCTAATACCCCTCTAGGTATTAGGAACTTCAGCTTAGTTCGACATTTTTTCTTAGTTTGCTTACTTGCCGCTTTGCAATATCAGCTAGGGCAATCCCAGTTATTACTGTGAATTACCAAGCTACTCATATGAAACAAGAATGATGATACTCAGGTTTTAACCAGTAAAATGCAGTCTCCATTCTTTTAACCCATTTGAAAGTGGTTTAACCAAGATAATTCTGCACAAAATACAACAACGCTACATGGATTGTCCTCTGTGAGCTGCTCCACAGGATTCCCATCTTCTATGTCCACAAAACATCAGCTGGTTGACTGCAGCTAGAATTCAACCTTTTGGGATGATCTATGGACATTACACAAACTAGAAAGACAAACCCAAAACCAACAATGTAATTAGGGGCAGACAACTGGGGCACACTCCCTGAGGGCTGACTTAGAGGGCAGTGTCCTACGCTGCTGCCAAATACATGGTTGCCCCTTGCTGCTGGTGATGAGAATCAATGGTACTCGGGGCCAGACTGGGGCTTTAGCTTCACATAGCCGGGGGGGGGGGGGGGGGGGGGG
>NW_017729031.1:1954307-1959176 GCF_001723915.1 Gavialis gangeticus | reverse complement strand
CGGGGGGGGGGGGGGGGGGGGGAGCAGGAATAGCTTGCAGACAGTGGAGCAACTAGGGCTCCCATCCCTAATTCCTTCATCTGCCTCATGCTGCTCAGGAGACACTGCTGCTAGGTGAAGGTTTCAGCACAGCTGGCAGGCAGGGGAGTTAATGAAACCCCCATACTGCAGCTGCCTTTTTTACTGGGACCATGGAGGTGAGCCACATTATGGCTACAATAGGTATCTGCAAGAGAGTGCATACCTTGCAGCTGCTGCATTAGGTCACTGACTGCTGACTGGGTTAACACCTCTCCCCACAGCACCAGCAGCTTACCGATTATGCCTCTACCCAAAATATTTATTTGGTTTTTGAACACCACTTTATGTTACCAGTTGCCAAATGTATCACTTCACTTTGTATGTTGCGCCCAGTTTCTCTCTGTCATAATGTAAATTCTTTGGCCCAGGTACCACAACTTCTTTTAAGTTTAATTTTATATACACAGCCACCAAAGAAATATGTCATATTGCTATCTTACCTTGCTATATCAATAATTTGAATTCTCTAAATCAAAACAATAAAGAGAGGCACTGGATCACTTTGGGCACCTATACACATGCCCAGCACCTGCTCCCATGCATCCTAATTAGAATGCATCAGAGCAGACTCAATTAATCAAGTCTGCTGAAGCGTTCCAATTAAAACACAACACTCCAGTAGCCTCAGCATCATGTGTATTCAGTGTCCCCACATTTCAAAATGGTGGTGGGGGCACTTTAACTAATGCTCATCGAACAAGCACTTGTTGCTGAATACACAAGATGCTGCAGACATTTTAATTAAGGTGGCTCCTGAGAGCCGCTCTAATTAACCCCCACCCCTATGCTGGAGCACTTGTAAAAACGCCCTTTATCTTACTGAGAACTAAGGAACTCTAAATTACATTCACGTTAATCTGGGTAGGTCAATTAGCCATACTCAAGGTTTATTACTTTCGTTACTATTTACATTTCAAAAGCATTTCCTCCAGAGGGCCTATCATCCAAAGTATGGCCAAAAGTGGCATTTCACCTTCAGGATAAAAGGAACTGGAAATGCAGGAAGCCCTAAAGAGGCAGTATAGGGGGACTAAGCTTGCGCATGCCACTGGATGGAAAATTGGCACCAGAATGTTTTCAGACTGACAGAAACATAAACCGGTGTTTCCATGGACCTTGATGAAATAATTAAGAACAGATTATGTATAAAAAACACTAGTTAAGATTATTTGGTATTTGTCCCAGGGACAGGTCAAAGAAAGAAAAAATCAAATCTACACCACAAGGAAGGAGACGGAGACAGAGAATGTCAGAACAGAAAAAACCTGATAGTAAATTCCTACTGGTAAATTACTGTCCGTCACTGCAGTAGGAAGCTGAAATGAATCTGTGACTGCATACTGTACATACACAGACACTATGATCATCAGCTAAGCTCAGATGGGTAAAACAGAAATCAACCTTCACAGCTGCACAGGAGCTCAGCTACTTGAGCTAAGGAAAATCATGATCAGAAATATTATGGGTGATCTCTTCAATCTTGCCACTAGAAGTCAAGAGTATCACCATCCAATGAGCACCTCCATTTCTTTTTAAACTAAAGGGTGGGGGAACTAAACAAGCAGACAGGTTCCAAAGCACTGGAATTTTTGCAAATCCTGCACTTGAGACATTAAAGTCACATGCACAAATACAGACAGAGGAATGACTAGCTAGACTGCAGTACTGCCAAAAGGGTCCTAAGGGTTACAAGTGGATAATTAGTTGAACATACTCTTGTTGCAAAAAATGGCTGATAGAATATTGGGCTATATTAATAGAAGTGTCATGCAGAACAGGAGAACTTATTCCCCACTTACTAGTGAGGCCTTGCTTGGATTAGTGTCCAGTTTTTGGCCCCTCAAAGAAAGAAGTAGATAAATAAGGAAAAAAAATGTCCAGTGTAGAGTAACAAAAATGTAAAAATGTTCAGAGGTCTGAGAAACTTGATTTACGAGGAAAGGCTGAAATAAGTACGATTATTTAGTCTGGAGAAGATAAGACTGAGGGGGGGACTTGATAACAGTCTCCAAATACCTAAAGGTTGGCTATTAAGAGACAGACTATTCTCTGCAGCTACGACAGGACTAGGAGCAACAGTCTTAAGATGCAGCAAGGCAATTTAGGTTTGATAGTAGGAAGAATTGTCCCACTATGAAGAGGCCATATATGACCTTCCACGTAAATTCTGTAATAGCACTTAATTGCATCTGATAAGAATCAGTCCACAGCTGCAGGGAGTTAAGATCACGGGCACAGCTATAAAACTTGGAAGTATAATAATGTGCAGATGGCCAGGACCGCTGCAAGGTTTGGGGGTGTTCTTACACCACATGTAAATTACTACTATTCGGTAGAGTTAGCTTAAGAAACAGGATACTTCAGGGTTAATTTTGGACTTTAACAAATTGGAAGCATTTGCTATGCTTTATAATAAAAGACTTACTAGCCATTCAACGTTAGGAGGCAGACAGGCATAATATTTTACCAGTTACAGACAAGCTTATGCTCGCTGGCAGCACATGTCTGGAAAGCAGAGTAAGAGAATACCACAACTCTTCTACCATAAAGTAGGAGCCAGTTACAGTGCAGACCTATCTGCACTGCACCACTTGCTGTCTACCACAACCGCTGGCCCTAGCCTCCCACAAAGGAAGAGGTCTGAATGAACTACACACAACCACACCTTAACGTGGTTTTGCTTACCCTGGTTTCATTATAGCACTAATTTAAAATACCTACCTGGTTTCACTTAGGGCTCAGCGTGTTTCATTATAGCGCTCAGTGCAGGGGCAGGGAGAAGCAGTGGCGTTGGCGTCAGCATCGAGGGAAGTGGTAAGTGGCAGCTGGCAGGAGCCCAGGGAGGGATGGCAGGAGCCTGGGGTCCACTCCAGGCAGGGAGGAGCAGTAGCAGTCAGAAGGGGCAAGGCAGTGTGAGCCTGGAGCCCAAGGCAGTGGGGCCCAGGGTGAGGTGGCAGGAGCTCAGGGTCCACTCCGGCACATGGTACTGGAGCAGCCAGCAGGCGGGGAGGAGCACAGAGCCCAAGGCTTGGGCCAGCAAGAGTTCAGGGCCTGGGCCAGTGCAAGCCAAGCCCACAGAGGTCCCATGCCGCAATCTGGTGGTAGCAGCTTGTCCCAGTGCCAGGTGCCCTGGAAGGTGTCCCAGGTGGGCAAAGCAGGGCGTGGGCGGGTGGGCGATACCACTACTTACCCTGCGTCAGAGCCCTGCTGCCTTCTCACCATAAATCCCTGGGCAGGCGGGTCCCCAACTCAGGCCCCATGGGCAGGGTGGCTAAGGCCATGCACAGGTGCACTGGAGGCCAGCGGGTGCAGGCCAGCAGGCGCCATCACGGTGGGGGGAAAATGAGGCCAGGAGGAGCTGATGCCTTCCCTGGAAGAACCCACATGGTGCCTCGCTGGGAGCAGCCTGGCCAGGGCCAGCAGGAGTGCAGGGTCCGCGCTGCAGGAGCGCGGGGCCTGGGTCAGCAGGTGGTGCGTTACCAATTATCTTTATTTACATTAAATCCAATGGGGAAATGGATTTCAATTAACGCTGTTTCACTTAGGGCTCGGTTTTTCCGGAACCAATTAAAAGCACTAAGCAGGGGTTGCCTGTAGTTCCCCTCTCTCCCTGCTCATATGTACAGACCTACAGGACAAGAGCACACCCTAAAATAAGTCCCAGAGTAGCACTTTCCTTCCCCATCCCACTCCACAAACCCAAGTCTGCTGGTCAGCTACCAACACTGTATCTTGTATCAGTAACAGTTACAAAGTGAAATTGTGGAACAGAAAAGTGGAATTTTCACACCACTCCCCAATACCCAGCCACTGCAAGATCTGAAATGTGTGACTAACAGGTACAAAAACATCGTGCACACTGGTCAGTCCTTGCCTCCTACTTTCAGTACAAGAAAACACCTGTTACTACAAGAAAATACAAGGAAAACAGCAAGACCACTGCTACGTCATTGCCAGCATTAGTAAAAAATGATATAAGCAACACTGTGTATCATCCCAGCAACTATCCAAAATACAAACAGAAAAACCAGTCAGAGAGAGTGAAAAGATGTAGACAGATTGAAGAGTGCAGCGGAGGGCAACAAAAATGGTGAGGGGGCTGAGGGACAGGACTTCTGAGCAGAGGCCGAGGGAACTGGGCTTATTTAGTCTAGAGAAGAGAAGACTGAGAGGGGATTTAATAGCAGCCTTCAACTGCCTGAAGGAGGGGTTGAAAGAGAATAGAGCTGACCTGTTCTCAGTGGTGGCTGATGACAGAACAAGGAGCAATGGTCTCAAGTTGCAGCAAGGGAAGTTTAGGTTAGATATTAGGAAAAACTCTCTCACTAGAAGGGTAATAAAACAGTGGAATAGGGCACCCACAGAAGTTGTGGATAGGGGCGCACCAATAAAGATTTTTAGGGCTAACACCAATGGCTGAGGCTGATATTAATCCGATTGCTGTTATGCAGCCCAGCAGCTTCTAAAGCAGCATCCAGCTGGTAAGTTTATTGCGGGGTGAAGGAGCGGAAGGAGGGGCAGATCAAGGCTCTCACAGTGAGGGAGGAGAGGGGCAAGCACTGCCCAGCCATGGTGGGGCACATGATGGAGCCATAAGCAGCTTGTCTGGGGTCATGGGGTGGGGGGTGGGGTTCCTCCTACTGCTGGGCACACCCCTGGGGAGGCATGGCAGGCATGTGCCCCCCAGTTCTGTGCGCGGGGTGAAGGCAGGCCGCTGCTGCGGGCTGAGGCTGGAGGCGGCACTGGGCACTTCTCAGAGGGGGGGGGGGGGCCTGGGCTGGAGGTGGG
>NW_017729031.1:1952607-1953986 GCF_001723915.1 Gavialis gangeticus | reverse complement strand
GGGGGCCTAGGCTGGAGCTGTGCTGGGGCCAGGCAGCAGAGGCACTGGAAGGGAAGCTATGGGGTGGGCTACAGGCCCCTGTAGCTCACCCCCCTTCCCAGTATCCCCACTGATTAATCATTTAACCAATAAGAGCAGTGATAACCGGTTAGATTACCCGTTATCCTCTAGCTCCCCATGCAGTGTGGCAGAGAAGGGGGGAAAAGGAAGGTTTCCTGGTGCCCCAGCAGGAATCAGAAGGCAGCAGGGCAGGCAGAAAGGAGGGCGAGAGGAGCAAAGAGGAGGGGAGGAGGAGAAGGGAGGGGAACTAATACCCATAGGGGAAGAGGAAAACAGCCAGAAGACTAATGACTCACCAATTAAGCAACTAGCTGCTCCTTCACAGGGTTCTCTCCCCCTCCCAGGGCAAGGCTTCATGTGGGCCGTGTTGTCTGGCTGGGTTTGCTTCCTTCCCCCCCAGTCAAAGGGCCCCAGGAACCAGGAGTGTCTCCCAGCAGCAGCTGTGTCCCAGCCACTGTGTTATCAGTTAATTGTTTAACTGATAAAATTAGAGAAGGTTATATGAATATTTCTTAAATGATATTTACATCCTGTGGATGATATAATTGGGGATGAGCAGGAGATGACTGGACTAGATAACCTCCAGAGATCCTTTCCAACCCTAATTTTCTATGATTCTAAAGAAGGATGCACAAAAGGAAGTGTGTAGGATTAGCTTTCTGACTGCTTCCTACAAGCTTCAACTCCATCACAAACGATACCAAACTTAATTACAGAGCACCCTCCAATTCAAAAATAATGTTCTTCCCTTAACTATGCAGCCTAATACAACATGAATAGGAAATGCTTTGATCTATATAAATGCTCTATTTGTATAGGTCAGTGGTGCTCAACTTATTTGCCTGACAGGCCAGATGGGCAGTGGAGGGGAGGAGACGTGTCCCAGCCCACACTTGGTGGCCCTGAGACAAAAAGGCATGACCTGATCGACACACAACCCCACAGGGCTTGGGGTCTGGGAAACTGGCAGCAGGGGAAGGTGGCTGTATTAATTGCTACTGGTTCCCCTCCACCAAATTTCCCAACCCATGGGCAGCGCAGACATAGGCCATCTGCTGAGCCCTGGTATAAGTCAATAAACAGAACGGATAAAGAGCCTGCTTAGCCCTTTTCTTCCCTCTACCTAACATATATCTCTTTCTAAAATCCATACTAGGAGCACATTAGATGCCAGCATTGCCTCTCACTATATAACTAAGTACTATCACATTACTCCAGGTTTAGAATAGTCAGCCATTTCTGGAAAAGAAAGGAGACTGTAATTGTTCCCTTGATGAACACATCCTTTTTTTTTTTTTTTTTTTTTTTTTTTTTTTTTT
>NW_017729031.1:1942398-1952464 GCF_001723915.1 Gavialis gangeticus | reverse complement strand
GATACCATCAAAAAGTTTTACACTGCATTAAAAACAAGGCTGAGTCAGATAAAACAATGACTAATAGAAACATTTGCTGGGTATTGGGGGTGGGAAGGCAATGCTAAAACAGCTGGATAACTAAGTTTATTTTTTAATTAAAATATCATTTTGCAAAGTAGTTTTAGTTATTAGGCCGGACAGTGAAATCTGGGTGATATATGCTACCACCTACATTACACAGTCAATTTAAAGTACACGATCATGATGTTTCCTTCTGCCCTGAAAATTTAAAGCTAGAACATACTGCAAGTAAATAAAACTACAACTTTAATGTTTGTTTCCTATTATTTCAGTTTACCTCTGAATCCAAGACAACCCTAAATTTAAACAACACCCCCCCCCATAATTAGATTCCACACGTGGAAAAAAATATGTTTTTATAAGAAGACCTACTGACAAAAACTAAGAAGTCATAAATTCAACAAACATTACCTAAATCTATATTAAGTTCTGTCCAAAAAATCCTGATGAGTCCTACAATTTAAGACTGGTCACCTTCACATGCATCCTCACTATCACTTTTCTCTCTACTTTCATCTTCAGGTCCATCAATGGCACTGGATACAAAGAAATTTAGAACCCATTATTAAAGGCTTCAAGAAGTTATCCTTCCCCAAGAAGTCAAAATCCATTGGCAAAACAGTGATATGGCTGGCTTTTTAATCTTCCTACCAGGTATAAAACACATGGTTCCCTACCAAAAGCTTGTCTGAGTACTGACACCATAAATGGTCCTTAAAGAGCTAAATCAATTATTGTTTTTTTCAGCGTAATTTATGGCTATCCTTTTAAAGTCACCCCCCCACCTTCTTATCTGTATTTCCCTCGACACACAGAGGCAGGAATAGTCCCAGGCCAGAAGCCTTCAAAAGCTCTCACTAGGGAAAGGCTTCCAGCTGGGACTCGGGGGAAGAGGGGTGGAAAGAGTGGGGGTGCGCGGATTTACTTCTGCAGCTGTTTAGTTCCGCCACTAGCTCCCCCTGGGTCCTACTGCCCCTGGTTCCTGTCATCTTTGACAGCCAACCAGGGACAGATTAATATTAATTTTCTAAATTTTTTGAGGGCCCCTCAGGCCAGACAGAATGGTCTGGCAGGCCAAATCCAGCCCATGGGTTGTATTTTGCCTACCCCTGTATTACTGAATAAAATATCAGCCTGAAGACTCAAGTCTCTTACTGGAGCAAGCACAAGTTATTGTAGGTACTGAAAATGAGTTCTGATAACTCACACTCACTACAAGTGCAAAGATAAGCAACCCTAAATGCTAAAGCAAGTGGATACCTCTAAAAAAAATTTTGAGAACTGTCAATTTGTAGGCTAAGACCAACTAACTCTAATACATAAATCTGAATTCAAACCTAGACCTTCAAGAGAAAAAACAGCTACTGTGTTAGCTTACTATAACTCACTTTACTTACCTTCGAAACTGGGTGAGGGAAAAGCCATCATCATCAGTACGGGAAGAATCATAACTCCATGTATCATTATAGATCTGTGGAAAGAGAACAAGAGAGAAATGTTTATACTTTCATGATTAGATACTTTTTTTCCCCCTCCAATCCCCACACACACACACACACACACACACACACACACACCCCCCCCCTACCCACCATCCAGCTTTATCAACTGGTATTCACTGATTCAACACACGATTTAGGCGGCACGTAGGTTTGTTTCTAGATATCACTCTCCCTCCCACCCCCATTACACACTATTTCCATCTCACTGCATTTACAACAATTTAACTGTCCAAATAAGAGAGTCCCAGAAATAGCATTTGTTACCTTCCTCCAGATACTAACCCAGAGTACCAGGTTTACTCATGTAAGCCATCTTGCAATATTGTTTATAGATCCAAATACAGATACAAATTCGTGACACAAACCTTGACCAACATACAGCCAAAAGTTCTGAACTTTCAAACGAGTCATTTTACGCATGAGATTATTCTGAATTTTACAGTGTTATGTCTTGTGGTTATGTCAGGGTGGACTGTGTAGTTTTGTCACTGGTTTTTAACTAATAGATTAGACAGAGGTCTCAAAAATGTTGAAAATATAGACAGTCACAGAGAGCTCTGCAAAACAAGTCCTGCTGTTCATTAAATTCTCTTTAAAAATAGCACTCGATTCCCTTCAACCAACTTTATATTTACCAATTCCTTTCAGTAAAAAAAAATTATACCCAAAATATAAACATGGAAACTATCATCAGTTAAAATGATCAAAAGATCTTTCAACATAAAGCCTGGAGTTTTAGTCCTAATAGACACAATCCTTAGCAGAAACACTGTCTGTAGGATGGAAGAGTTATATTATAAACTATGTTAACCACTCTTAATTTCTAGCTCAAAAAGCAATAACTTCCTCTATTTCAAGAATCATTAACCAAATAACCTTCTCCAGCTATCTCTTTTCATATGCCAATGCAACAGTGTCAATATTCCAGCTCTTTCAACAGGTAAGTATTCATATTCTGTCTCTCACTAGAAACAAGATGGGAACAGAAGTCTGGAACGGAAAATTGTGCCAGGGATACCCTGAAATAAAATATAACATCATTTTGAGCAATCAAAAGTGTGGAAGACAGCCAACTCATCTTTCTTGTAATGTTTGAAGATAAGTAGAAGGGTGCTTTGCCATTAAAAAAAAAAGTATGTGCAAGTTGATGGAGATGACTTGGACAGTCTTCCTCTTTAATACCCCAAACTGTCAGTTACCAAGTCTCATTTGTCTCAACAGCTCACAAAAAAAAAATTCTTCTTGACACCGTATCCAGATGAATTTATGCAAGCCTGGGAAAAAGGTGGCAGATTCAACATGCCATCTCCTTTCAAACATATCAACAGCTCAAGTGCCCATACAGAAAAAACTGATTTTAGTGATGTTGGTATCTAGCCACCACAGAGGTGGCTAAAGAAGCAACCCTGGAGGCAAGACATACCACAGGGTTGTATAATCTCCAGAAATGCTCCAGTTCACTCCCAGCCTTATTTGGAGGGCAAGTACGACATGCATTCTATACCAACCCAGAAGAGCTAACTGGCCAGGAATAGGGACAGAGTGAAGTAAACAAATACAGAACAAAATCCACTGTTTCCTCCCTCTAGAATTTAAGGCATTAAACATAAATATATGAAAGGTTACCTGAAAATAAAGTAAGAGACTGAAGAAAAAAGTCATGACATAGAAATGAGGGAGACACCACAAAATGTTTACATTCTGAATAATCCTTTGACAGTTTCTCAAACATAAAACACAAAAACAGATACTTTTCTAGGATTGGAGAAGGCAATGGGAGTACACCAGGACCCTTCCCTCTGGGGAAGCAATGATCTCTTTCTAAAATGTGACCTATTAGAGAGGTGCTCCTCTCACCCTGAAATATAAACATACACCGTATATGATTCCAAACAAAAAAATAAATTAAACTAAATGAAAATGGACCATAAACTTTCAAGACATATAAATAAAAGCTCTTCCCCACTAGGCAAAGGGATCAACTTTCAAAAAAGGACATTCGTGACAGGGGGCAGCTCTCGGAGCCAGTTCTCATACCAGCCCACCCACCTGTCTCTATGGGGTAGTCCACCCAGTCTCACCTGCCACGACTTTGCTGTTCCATAAGCTGTTGGTATAATGCAGGAGACTGCCCATTACTACCCCGATGCCAGGGGGCACTATCTGCGGCTCCAAGCTCCCATACACTGCAGCCCATGCCTCGCAGATGGCATCCACATTATGTAATCATAATCTACACCAAGACTGGTGCTCCAGGGTCCCACAGGGACTCTCACTCCCTCACTGGAGCAGCGGGTCATTATGCTTCCTTCAACTCAGTCTTGGCCTCCTTGCAGCAGGGGACTTACTGAGGTCAGAACTCATCCCTAAATCTCTGGCTGAGCCCCCCACTCGAACTCTTGCCCAAACTATGGCCTCAGGCATCCACAACCTTGCCTTGGCCTCTTTCCCACACCTGAAATTCCTACTTCACCACTTCTAGGGCCTCTACACCACGCCCCACCCTGGGGTCTTATCTTCACAATCAACTTACTCACAGGGCTGGCCCTTGTGTTGCCCTTCAGACTTACTCCAAGTTCGGCCCTACTGAATGCACCCCTGGGACTGCCCATCAGGCCTACTCCCATTCAACCCTACTCAGCCCCCATCATGCACAGCCCTTCAGGCCTACTCCCATTCAACCCTACCTCAGCCCCCATCATGCACAGCCCTTCAGGTCTACTCCCATTCAGCCCTACTCAGCCCCCAACATGCACAGCCCTTCAGGCCTACTCCCATTCAGCCCTACTCAGCCCCCATCATGCACAGCCCTTCAGGCCTACTCCCATTCAGCCCTACACTATGTAGGGGCCACGCTGTACACTCCCCGTGCTACCCCTCCTGAGGTCTCCCAGATCTCACATCCCTGCTGGGCTAAGGCACCTACACATACGCATACCTGGCCCCCACTACTCCCAACATCTCTACACCACCCCCTCTGGGGTCTCTGGGATCTCGTATCCTTGCTGGGCTCAGGTGGCACTCTGCTTGCCGTGTCTGGCCCCACTGCTCCCACAACTGCCTCCAAAGCCCACCCAAAGATGGGGGCCAGGGTTAAGGCACCCCTTCTCATCTTTCACCGGGGAGGTAACTGGCCTGGCATTTCCTGGGGGCTCCCACACCACCCAGAGCCCCACCAGGCCACCCTTCCCTAGCAGGGTGCAATTTTAGGTCATGCCCAGGACCACAAGCCTCCTGCTCTTACCTTCCAGATGTTCCTGCTGTAGGTCTGCCAGGCAGTGTTTCTGCCTGGGCTGGCAGCAGCAAACTGCAGCCTTTATATCCCATGCTCTCAAAATGGCTGCCATCAACAGGCACCCAGTAGCTGCCCAACTCTGCCCTTAAATGGTGCCCTGCCACAGCATCTGATCAACTGTTTGATGCTTGAACTATCAGACTATGTTCAGAAACCCCTATAGATGACACCAGATGAGCTTAAAGGGAATCATCATCATTATGAAAACACTATGGCAGAGAAGTCACCAGCAGACCAGTGGAGAGCTGAAATGGTCTTGCAGAACCTAATCCAGCACTCCATCCAGTAAGCTAGGGGTGCTCAACCTGAGGTCGATAGAGCCACTGTACCTACCCCACAGGGATCCCTATGGATCAGAAAATTTGGTGGTGGGGCTCAGTATCCATTAATTTGGATACCCACTCTCCTGGCAAATCCCAAAACCCCAAGCTCTGCACAGCTGGTCAGGGGCAAACTATGCCTGATTTTCCCCCCCACTGCGGGGGGTGTGGGAGCACACCCCCTTCCCTCCCTGCAGGGCCAGGTTGAGGCTATGTCATGCCTCTTTCCTCCCAAAATCCCTTACTTTCTATAAAAATCATCAGTTGAATGTCTGACATACCAGATCTGTGTTAGATCTATGTTAGAGGGCATATCTGTCCAAAGTACTTTAGAAGCCCATATAGCTACTATACAGAGCTCTCCCATTACAAATCTGAATGATAGTGTGAAAGATCAGTCTATTAACATACTCAAATATGCATTTTATAACATACTTAGTCCTCTCAAAAGGGAAAGCCAGATGCCAAGTAGTACCTGGCTGCTTCTCTGAAACTTTCTTCTTGTAGACATTCCTTCTTTGAAAGGCCTAAAAGAATATTTTGTCTACTGGCTCTGAAGTGTCATGCATACTTACTATGGTTTATTTTTTTTTAAAAACACCTCACCCTGTACATATTTATCAACAATTAAAATCTTGTCCTGTGTTTGTGCAGACAAGGTACAGCCCTTAGACTTCTGGCAAATAGCTGTTGTGGCCCGTAAGGCTTCACAACTGAGTTACTCCACTACAGCTGGATCTGCTATAAATCTGAGCACAAAAGAAGAGGGGTGGGAGGAGACTAAAATAAAAGTATCCTGGACCTTAACAAAATCCAAATTTTCCTCTGAAAAAAAATTACCCAAAACATGTAACTAAAATAAATAAAAACTCTTGAATACTTTATTCTGCACAAAGATTTCTGTCTGCTTCAAAATGTTCCATTTATTTGAATTTGTATTAAATAAAAAGACAGACACCAGCAAGCAAGAGAGAGAGATCTCTTCTTACTGTATGTGGTTATCCAGCTCCAGCCAACATACTGTGTTTAGATAGCTGAAAGCCTGCCAAAAACTTTGGAAGAGAAGTCAGGATCCCTAGCTGGTTGCCATTTTGCTCAGAGACTGCAGTATCTGCTGTTAGCCTATTAATTCAGCTAGTTAAAAATAAACCCCGAAAGAAAACCCATTTATAAATCAGCTCCAGGATCAGATGCCAACAGTCAAAACAAAGAGAGGGTTCAACAAACTCCCTCTTATCGAGAGAGAAATGAACCCATCAAAAAAGAAATACTTCACAGAGATTAGCATATGACTGTTTGTAAGAAAAGAAAAGCAACCCTCTGCTGGCTGAGCCCTCCCTCTGATGTGCTGGCTGGAAGGGGTAGGGGAAGAAGTGGCACTGGTCCAAATTGCATAGCCTTGGAGAGCAGCTCAGTACTGTTGTCTGTTCAAAATGATCTGTCACTTCAGAGACTTATCCTCCGATAAGCCCTTCTGCCGTACAATCCCATCTCCAGTTAGTCGACTGCCTCCTCAGCTTTGATTTCCCAGCAACATCCTTGCTTCTCAAAGTTTTAGATAAAATGTTTCCTGCTGCAGAGATAAACCTGACAAAGACACTACTGTTTCCAAGCTTGAAAGTGCTGAGCACTGAAGGAAAACAGCCCTGGCTGCTTACCTGCAGGAGTCAGACATACTTGTGGTTCAGGAAAAAAAAGAAAAGTAGTTACAGCCAATAAGCTGCACCTTTTTTCAGAATACATCAAAGCTGACTCCCATGACTGTGCTCTGGCAAGAGCATTACATGCAAGCTGGCGCTCTATTGTCTTGGTATTTGCTATGTTATCACTAGCCTCCTACAAACCCAAGCAGACACAAACTAATTGGGGCAAGTCTGAGTTATGGTCACTGAAAACACTGTACCATAATCTACTTAAAATATACCGGCTATAAAATGAGTATGATTCTCCTCCATAAAAAAGAGTCATTTAAGGAGATGCCTTTAAGCTCTAAAATATAGTCATAATAATGCATAATGCCCTTTAATTTATTTCCAAACCAGTGGTTTTTTTCATGATTTGTTTTATTTGGAACTTGAGAGGAGCTCTGACTTTTAATTTTATTACAGTAGAAATCTTAAGGCAGTGAAAGCTATGCCATTTTAAAACTGAAAAATATACAAGATTCCATAACACATTCTAAAAAGAACCATTACAAGAGTTCGGTAAATATATTGTATTAGTATTGGTAAGAGTAAAATACAAATCTAGCAGCAAAACTAAAATTATTATAATCAGGACTTAAACAGCGCTTTATTCTAAACTTAAAAATATACCCAATGTTTATACAGCATTTTGAAGTCATACTGTGAGGTCAAAGGAGGAATGCTCATTATATTACTACATTAACGTCCAAGATTATTACAACTTTTTTTTTATCCAACTTTTTATTTATATTTATAATGCTGGGGTGGAGGTTGGGGTTTTGTTTGTTTGTTTTTGGGGGCTGCATTTCTCTCAGCTCAGGTAATGAAGTTACATATTTTACTCACCACCAGAAGTATGCTGCAAAGTTTAGGAACCAGTGTGAACTCCAGGCTGGAAGAGTTTAGAATCCAAGCTCCCAAACCAGGATGCACCTGAACCCTTCTACCTGGATGGAGTCAGCTGGAGTGAAGTTAACAGAACTCTGTATAAATGGAAAGACTCGTACCTCCAAATCCCTTTTGCAGGTTCAGGAACACATAGAAAAGGGAGGGGATGAAGCAAAGGCCCAGTAAGTGCAGTACTGTGTGGACCATATTTTGGATTGACTGTTTTGTGGGAGGAAGAGACCTGGCTCAAGTTTAGGATTTGTGGGGCTGATGCGTGCTTTAAAAGGCAGCCAAGGATAGTGGAGAGGTATAGCAGATAGGTTTCTAGACAGCTTCACTTTCAGACTTTCTTACATTAACACAAGATTGAGCTGTAAACACAGCATAGAAACATTTGTTTAAAAAAAAAAAAATTTGATTAAAAAAAAAACCAAAGCTATTTCCATTAGAATTAAAAGCAAATGAAAACAAGTTTCAGGGTTTTTTAAATTATGCAGTACCAAATTCCACACCCAATTTTGGATATTATCATCTGGTTTTTAATTACTCTTTTGAAGGACTATTCCTGTACTGCATTTGGCCCCAAGCTCCATTAGTTGTAAAGTTTTAATAGTAATAAGGGCTCTTGTTTAAGTGCAAATGAAAGCATTTGAAAGTAAAACCTTATTTCAAAATGTTTACATTCTCAGACATAGCATTATGTACATGGCAATATAGAACAACACAAGACAAACTACACAGAAATAAAGCCAGTAGGATTAGAAAAGACTACTTATATTGCCAAGCTGAAAGCAGCAAGTAAAGAAAGCAAACTGGAAAAGGTATACTTAAGTATTTTTTAAAGAATTATTTACTTAATGTAGTGCATAAATACACATACATGGATTAGCATGGTGGGTTCATAAATCTGTAAAATACACAATGTTTTATATTGAACATTCATGTTATTTAGGTCTGGCATTTATTTTTTATTTTTTTTGATGAAGAGACACTTAGACTTGTACAGCTAAATTCACCAGAGATTTTGCTTTCATTACCCATCCAACTTTCAGTTGCAGAAAGGGTATGGCAGTTCAGACATTTCCTGGACTATGCACAATTAGAGCTACCATGATCACTAGGACTAGGGACAGAAATTACACATAAGCTGATATAAGTGATCGAAAACCCGTTTAAACCTGTAACAGAACAGAAATTCAGTGCACATAAAACTGTTTCAGTATGGCCACACCTGGTTTAAGATAAACCTGGATGGATGTAGTATCAGACTTAATTGATTTAAGTTAAACTGGTCTATGGAACTTCTGTTCCAGATCCCCTCCTGACTCAGGTTATGTCTCAGTTCCCCAGCATTAGGGTTACCATACGTATGGGTTTTCCCAGACGTGTCCTCATTTTTGGCTCCCTGTGCTGCATCCGGGTGGGTGTTTAAAGTAAGAGCAAATGTCTGGGTTTTTTACTGGTCCTCTACTCTCCTGGGCTACCTACTTAGGGCAGCGGGCAAGATGATTAGCTGTCAGGGGTCATGTGCTCCCTGCGTAAGCCCCAGCAAGCCAGGTAAAGTGACACTGAGTGCATACATGCGTATGTGAGAATGGACATGCTTGGGCAGAAGGGCTGGTGGGGCAGAGATCTATGGAACAAGGGCTGCTGGTCCAGAGGAATGAGGGGCAGAGGCAGGGCACAGGCATATCACAGTCCCCCCCCACAATCATATCCCCCCTCCCCTCCCAGATGTCCTTTTTTTTGGATGCTGGAAATATGGTAACCCTACCCAGCATCCCAGAATATATTGCGGCCCCCTGTTAACCCTGCCTCGCAGGGCAGGCTGGCTAGCCTTGGCTGTGCTGTCTGCTCTGGCAGAGCCAAGGCTGGCCCTGCACTGTGGCTGTCACAGAACCAAGGCAGCAGGTGCTGCCTGCACCAGTCAGCCCTGTGGGGCAGTGGGGGGAGCAGGCAGGGGAACAGAACCCCCAGCTCAGAGTCCTGGTCTGTGAAGGTTGCTGCCACCCTCCCAGGACAAGCCAGAATAAGTCACTGACCTGCTGAGGGAGGGGTGTAGAGGTGAAAGTAGTCCCCCCTCCCCAGGCCAGCCCCCAAGCCCAGTATAGGGAAGCCCCATGACAGAGAGCCCCTAAGCCCTGGTCTGCCCAGCTTTACGGGCAGGGGGACGATTCCCCATCAAGGCTGAGCTGGCACAAGTCACCAATGTGAAGTGGGGAGGGGGAAATAAAGCCACCCGCCCTGGTCTCAGCCACCCTGAGCTGGGATCTTCCCAGCTGCAGGGGCTAAGAAGGGGGGGGGGGGGGTTTC
>NW_017729031.1:1940560-1942304 GCF_001723915.1 Gavialis gangeticus | reverse complement strand
GGGGGGTGTTTCCCCACTCCCTGCCCAGCTGGGCTGGCTCCACAGAAGGAAGCATTGGGTCCCGCCTCCCAGCCCAAGGCCTCAGGCTCATCTTGCCAGCTGCTGCTGGTGCCAGATTCCACCAGGACGCATCAGGAGGCCCAAGGGGCTTGCACCAGATGGCAGGGCCCAATCTCCTTCCCTCTATGGAGCCAGCCCAGCCAGGCAGGGAGGGAGAAACCCCACCCCAGGGCCCAGCCCCCCAGCTGGGAAGGACCTAGCTTGAGCAGCTTCATTCCCCCCTACCTCCTACATGTCAGCAACTTGCAGTGGCCCAGCCATGCAGGGGGAAATCACACCCCCTACACAGCTAGGCAGACCAGGGCTCGGGGGATCCTGGGCATGGGGCTCCCCATGTGGGAAGATGCCAGGCTTGGGAGCTGGCCCCAGGAGGGGGAGATTCCTTTCACCCCTCTCCCTGTGTGTCAGTGACTTGTGCTGGCCTGGCCCCAGAAGGGAAGAATTACCCTCCACCCTCCCCACCCCAGCTGGGCAGATCAGGGCTGGGGGGATCCCAGGCCATCCTACAGGGAAAAGTGTGGAGCTCCTCCTATGGCCAGATGCCTGGCTGGGGGTGGGGGGGGGCCAGCACCAGGAATGGGGCTCTTTCCCACATGGGGGCAGGCTGGGAGTCATGCTCTACCACCCCCTGTCTTTTGGCCTGGGTTAGGCAGGCAGAGACCTACACTTCCTCAATTGAAAACTGAATGTCAGCTCAGTTCATTAATCAATTCAATCTATGCAGCCTAGACAAACCCACAAAGACTGAACTGATTCTGCCTTGGGCTTTTTGACTGCCTGTACTTAGCCTTGAGGACATTTATAACATGAGTCCACAGGATTTAAGAGTTTTGTATCATGCCTGCCTACTGTCACTGCTTTTTTGCAGCAACACTCTCTTATCAGCAACATTGCTTTTGGAAAGATTTTCTATACCATGTATTTAGAAGATAACCCTGGTTGGGTAAGAGTAATTTAGGAGCAACACAGTAGCAACAAATTCATGTCCTAATGCCAACAGACTGGACAGTATTTAGAATCAAGGTGGGTTACAGTATTATTTATGCAAATGCAAAGCTTCAGATGATTCCTGGAATTTATACATACATTTCATTACGACAAAAATTAAAGTAAAGCTGGGTGAGCCATTAGGGAAGTTATATTCAGTCACTCAGGGATTTTAAAGAAGTAAAAAGGTCAAAAACTTAAAAACTAAGACCTCGACTACAACAGGTAGCTAGGGGTCATCTTCTGTTCTGAATCACCAACAGCACATACCCATCCCACCCCATGAATACCAAACAGAAGGAAAACAGGATGAATTAACCAAAAAAAAAGCACTATGTTGCATCTCAACGTGGAACAGAATAGAAACATAAGTGATTAGACAAGTTCAAAGTATTATGAAGAAATCAGAAGCACCCACACTATCACCAACAGTAGTAGTGGCAACTAGCCAAGAGCCTAAGGGCTGTAGATACCAATCATATATTTTGATAAAATCTGAAGTACAAGACAGACATAACATTGGTCTGTAATTCTACCTTCCATGAGAACTGCACATCAGCTGAGTTTATCAGCAATTAAAGCCTGTACAAGTCTGGTCCTCACACTGCAAATTCAGCAAATAATTACAGATGGATCTCTACTGGTATTTCTCAAACTGGGGTGCACAGAAGGTAGATGGGAAGTCAGATGAAGTAAT
>NW_017729031.1:1931369-1935560 GCF_001723915.1 Gavialis gangeticus | reverse complement strand
AAGATCTGAAGTACAAGACAGACATAACATTGGTCTGTAATTCTACCTTCCATGAGAACTGCACATCAGCTGAGTTTATCAGCAATTAAAGCCTGTACAAGTCTGGTCCTCACACTGCAAATTCAGCAAATAATTACAGATGGATCTCTACTGGTATTTCTCAAACTGGGGTGCACAGAAGGTAGATGGGAAGTCAGATGAAGTAATAAGAAACAAAACAAGGGGAAAAAATAAATAGAGGAAGAAACAGAAAAAGAAAAAAAAAGAACTAAAAAATGCCTTAGGTTGTTGGAGATGTTACAATACATGACTACCATCACAAAGCATTACCTTTTTATTATCCATAATGTGGACTTAGAGAAGCACACAGCAGCATAAAACACTTATCAAAGAGTACGCCATCCAAAAAATATTTGAGAACCAGATGTCTGGAGAAGCTGGGGAGCTTAAACATATAAACCAAAGCATTCCCAGAGCCAGAAGCATGAAAGATTTGCTCTTTAAGTTAGGTCCTGCAAGATTAATATATTCTGCATTGCCAAGGTATGTTTGAGACAACAGGGAAAAACACTGCATTTGACATCCGCAGAGGTGTGGGTAAGGCACTTGTCAGGACTGTGCTCACTCTTTTATTTTATCTTACGTTAAGACAAGGTGGGCAAAATACAGCCCATGGACCGGATCAGCCAGCCGGCCCACAGACCTGCACCCACCAGTTGACTGAATTTGGGCCTCAGCAGCCTTTGCAGCACTCCACATGTGGCTGAGCCCCACCCATTCCAGATGCTGTACTGCTCCAAGCAAGGGGGAAGCTGCAACTGGGTGGTTCCTGCCCTAGTGCATGGGACTCTAGCTCCAGCTCCTGGACACCTTCAACCCACCCTGTCAAGCAGGAGGAGGAGCTGCTGGAGGCAAAGAAAGCTGAGCACCAGAAGCATCCCCATCAGGAAGCTGCACATACTCGTCAGGGCTGGGGCCAGGGGGGTACAAGCTGCCCCAGGCAGGAGCAGGTGGGGCTCAGCCCCATACAGAGGGCTGCAGAGGTAGCCACAGGCCAGACTGGAGGGGTAAGGAGGGGCACAGACCACACTGACCAGGCAAACTCTGTTGCACACACTCCCTGCACTCCCCCAAACCTTGGCCAGCTCCATGGGCAGCCCCCCCACACACCCACACAGCCCCCCCCACACCCCTCCTGCCACAATCTATATACAAAAGTAAGACTTTATTTTCAGCTATTATGCAAATCACCTTTATATGCACTACTCAAAAATACATAAATCAGGTCAGAAATGATTATTTGAAACAAAATTATAATATGTTATATATATTTTTTAATGTATGATTTGGGAGGGGGGTTAGCCTATAATTTGTTAAAATATCTTCTGAAAGATTTTATGTGCATGGTTCTCAACAGCTCAACAAAACTTTAAGTGACTGTCCAGCCAAAATAATTGCCTACCCTTAAGCTAAAAGCTCTGTCTCAGCAGTTTAGGTCCTACCAAACTGCTTGATGCCCTGGGTTCCTCCCTACCAGAATTTTGAGAAAGAGATACTAAACCAAACTCTTCTGGCAAGAAACCGCACCCCCCATAAGAACCTAACTTCCCAAGAAATTAAGTGTAAATCAAAGTCTTGTTCATAACAGCTTTTCCAGTTCTAACTATCTAGGTTAAAGACAACCGTGTACAATAATCAACTGTTTAAATAAAATCCTGTTTGGTCTCCCTGCTGGCATCAAGTTAGCATACATTTATTGCTTATGCTGTCACCCACAGCTCTCCAACTGACACAGCAATTACAAAAATTACACAGCATGGGAGGATAGATGAGAACCATACACAGGGTTTGAAAAACCCACTCACTCATGAGGAGACAAACTTTTGCCTGGGCAAATGGGCTGAACGGAGGCAGGGTGCCAGTGCCTCCTTTTTCTGCTCCCTTGTCTCAAAAAAAAGAACAAAATTGAACAAGAAACACAGACTGCTTTCAAGACAGGGGACAGGGAAAAGACAAGCAGGCTACAATCACAAAGTACAGGATCTCCTTTAAAAAGGAGGAAGAAGCTGAAGGAGCCCAAACATTCATTATCTATTTCAGCATTAACTGCTTTGTACATGAGTTCAAAATCTTATCTTTGGGTAGCAAAACAAATTGGTGTGGCTTAAGAGGAAGGAAAGAATTGGTTTACAAGTGAAGGAAAGATGGACAATTAAAAATGGGTGCAACTTTGAAAGAGGTGGGGCAGTACTTTTCACTCAGGCTTAATTTTCTAGTGAGGAACTTGTGCCTTCTCCAGCTATCCTTATATATGGCATACTGCTTTCAACAGACAATGAAATCATCCAAGGACTGACTACATTTTGCTCAAGACAGGGGCAAATACTGCTATACAAAAAAAGAGGTAGAGGCTGTGGAATCTTCTCCCTATACACAAAATGGCACTTCTTAAAAACTGATCAATAGTTTAATTGCTCTGGTTCACAGGTCATGGCATCTCTAAGAGCACAATACTGTGAAAGCTATATGAGCACTTCTGAGAAGTCAGAGCCAGTGAGATGACTAACTACCATTGGTATGGGGAACCAATACACATCTGCAAGCATGCAGAAGTCAGACAGACATGTGAGCATGTACTGGCTTTGTCTCTTATTCTGTGCCTGGGGTAAATAACTAAGTGAAAACACTTATTGCTGTTTACTTCCCACATATTTTAGAACCTTATTAAGGTAAATGTACTCTGAATACAAAAAAGATACTTAACTAAGCTTGCAAAAACTTTGTTGCAAAAAACATACAATAAAATGTGATGCCCAGACACTGCTCCCAAAGATGGGTAGCACACTGCAGTGTGGGGCTAGGTTGCTGTTACAAGATAAATAATTTTCTTGGATACTGTCTCCTCTTAACATGGTTTTCAAACATTTTATGCTTGCGACACCCCTCAGAAAATGCCAGTTCTTAGTTTTCAGAAATGCAAAACACTAAAACTCTTGATTCAGAGATGATTATTTAATTGGTCTAATAAAAGGTATCACAAAAAAATCTCTCTTTCCCAGTTTTTGGACTGAGGGAAAATTAAAGATGGCAGTTTTGCATATCTTTTTGCTCCAGACCAACACGGCTACCAAATACATCCCTGAAACATGAAAGATGCTGAATTTTAGCCAATTTTGGAATTATAAACTTCCCTGCTAAACACTAAAGAAAGATTTCTACACCTCCCTGCCTTTCTGCCACCTGACACCACCAGGGGAGAAATCCTGCCTTATCTGCACATCAAAGAGCAAGTCACACAAAGATAGTCTCATGGGACCAGAGGAACAGACATCCACCTTCAGCTTCCTCTGCAAAATGAACTTTATTTTCTACTTATGAGGATTTTTACCATCTTTAATTTTCCCTCAGCCTGAAGAAGGGTGTGTGTACCCAAAAGCTTGAAAGGAAAGTTTTTTGTCTTTGTTTTTTGGTTTTTTGCAATTTCTTAGTTGGTCCAATAAAAGGTATCATCTCTGCACCAAGATTTCTAGAGTTTTGCATTTCTTCTTTTGTCTCAGACCACCACAGGTACAAAATACATCCCTGAAAGCTCTTAGTTTTCACTCTTTTTTGCCTACAGAAAAGTAATACAGCAGTTTTTCTACTGCAAAGAAATCAGAAAGATCACCACTTTCTATTGGAAATCTTTAGATTTATCTTGTCAATCATCTTTATAATCCTAACAGTGCTACAAGTTGTAGCCCCCTTGAAAAGACCTCAAGACACCCCAGGATGCCATGGTGTCCTGGTTGCGAATCACTAGTCTATAGCATCAAGCCCATGCTTTTTAAGATCTCAACAAAAAACTTCAGGAGAAGTGTTTAACAGATTAAACTCATTTTGGCCATTGTTGACGCTTGTACACTTAACAGAAGACAATCACATGAGTTAGCTAGGATAAATCATTGCCTTTTTTTCACATGAAAAACGCATGTGAAAACATTGCTGCCCCCTGCTCCTCGCAGTGCCAGGAAGGAGGTTTGGAGTCCCAGCTGGCTGCTGCCCACGGACCTTCTCTCACAAGCTTCTGGCTGGCGGCAGGACAAGGAGCTTCGCTGCCTTCCATCACAGGCTGCCGATGGAGGAAGGAAGGGTGGTCTGCAGCCGAGACCCCTGCTGCGCTGGGCACCTGGGCTTTCTGCTCTCTTCTCA
>NW_017729031.1:1922464-1926369 GCF_001723915.1 Gavialis gangeticus | reverse complement strand
TAACCAACGTACTAAAAACTATTTTCAAAATTTAGAGGTATGTAGTAGCAATTTTAAACTTGAAACGTGGCCCAGATGTATCTAGCAGTATTTTTTTTCCAAAGATTTTACACTGGTAGTAATACCACTAAATATGTAGCACTTAATCTAAAATATTTGGGGATAAACTGGCAGCTTGTGACAGTTTATGGGGTTTTCAAAATTAGGATTTAAAATGGTTGGTACAATATTGATTGCATCTCTCAAGTGAAGACATGAAAAAGAAAAGTAAGGATTGAGTTTTTGCCCTCTACCAGCATACCAACAGGAAAGTCACAGCAGAGCACAGTGACATTTTTAATCAGCCTTTACATAAAAATAGGTAGGGTTGTATCCATTTTAGGAATGTTGAGTTTGTTACCAAATAGATGAAATTTTAAGGTTAATCCCCCCCTCCTCCCCTCCTTTCTGGCCAAGCTACTTAATGTGTAAAAGGAAACCACATTTATACAGCCATATGTACACAGGAAGTGTTCCAGATAAGATACTTTGGCCTTCCCGAATTCAAGAAGTCTTTGTTGTCCTCCTTTGGGTGCAGATTTACTTCAAAAGATACATTGCAAAAATTCTTCCAATAAATTACTTCTTGTAACTTCGTAAAATCATTTTAAGATCAAACCATTAAGTGTTTGTAAACAGTATGTTGTTCTTACAAATCAAAACAGGACATTAAAAGCTTTAAGTTCATGTCAAAGGTAAGACATCTTCCTTTCAACCAAGGTTCTGTCTGCATTGTCATTTTGCCAGAGTAAACACGTTACATAATATTAGAGAGAAGCTCAGTTTAGCAGGGGGCATACAAGAGAACCTGTGAAATCCACTTATCTGACAAATACATGCATCCTATTTAGAGACCTATATTTCAAAAGTCACCTCCCCCCTTGCAAAACAGCCTGTGGAAGTCTAGATCCTACAGATGTACTAATTAAGCAGTGCCTGGCTTGTTTTTAGTTCTGCCATTTTCACACATACATGGACCTTAAAAGGTGCAAATGTCTCTTACTTTCAGCCTCTGATGTTATCATGTTGGAGCATTTAAAACTGAATACTTAGTAAATGAATTCATGGAATGCTACTTCAAGCACTCTGTCATTGCCAACAGAAGTTTTTCAATGACCCCTTATCTATTTAAAATACTTCACCACCAGAAACTAACTGCATTTGCACATCAATAATCACAGCAGGATTTTGCCTGCCAGTGTAAAGCTGAATCTCTATAATTATTTTCACAAGGTCTAATATGTTAAACAGCAATCAAATTACCTACTAAACCAATAAAGAGAAAACCATTATAAACATTCATACACAAGAATACTTTTGCTTCCTTCCCATCACCCCAAGCCTGCTAACTAGAATGTGATTAATGGAATTTTCACACAACTCGGTTTGAAATGTGTTTTTGCCCATCTCACTGCTATGGCAGAACCAAATAATTACAGTGACTCAGCAAATGCACAGCTGTTCATTAAACCATATCCACCAAACATAGAAAGGAGCAGGGCAGGAGCATGAAACACCACATGAGCTATTACAAAAGAAAGAAGTTCAGGGTTAAGTTCCATGTGCACAGGACAATGGTCTTCAATAAATATTATGAAATGAGGTTGTGCTATTTATTATTCAAGAAGGCAATTTAAAAAGGAGTGTTCAAAATCTGTTACCTTTTTTTTTTCCCTTAGTTTCTTCATAATAAGTGGAGGTGGCTGGGAAGGCTTAGGCTTGTGTTTTTGTTGGTTTGGTTTTTTTAGGCATTGATTTGCCTCAAGTTTGAAAGAGTTAAAAAGTCTGAAAGAGTTGAAAGAGAGGTTTGAAGGGAGTTGTTTTTCTTTAACATTTTATCAATTTTTGTTTCTACAGTATGTCAGCTATATATTACATGGAAGTTTAACAGGTGTTAATAAAAAGGTATTTTTTGTAATAAGTCAGATTAAAAATCTTTTCCTTCTTATCATTTGTCTACACTGAAACATTAGGGTGAATGGACATGTCACTTAGGAACTGTATTCCTTCAAATTCTTTTTTTAAAATCTGAACTCTTAAAATACAAAAAAACTAAAATATAGTTAATTATCCAGAGAGGAAAAACAAGACTCTTCTATACAAAGAAGGCACACTCTTTGGAAGATGGTGTCACAATATGATAGACTTGACAATGCAATTTGATCTTGGTTTGTCCCTGTCCAGAAAGGCATCTCAGCAAAACCTTTTGTTGTATACGAATTCTGGGCAAGATCAAATCCCAATCTAACATAGTGGAGCCTATTCCTGCTGCCTAATGCAACTATAGGTTTGTTAACCATTCTGTACCAAGAATAGGACATAGGCACTCTTCCCACTTCCACCATTCATTAATGAGATTCTGCAAGTTTAATTGACCTTTGATGGTACTACAGCAAGAAGCAACAAAAAAGCACTCAATTTAACTAGTAAGATTATATGTTTAAAAATAGAACAACATTTAAAGGTCAATTATGGTTGTGAGATTAATCTAATTCATAGTTTGCTTTTACAAATTACGGACAGTCTGAAACAGTAAGTTTAGCTGCTGAGTTTTCTAATGTAAGGATGTGTTTTTCCAAAGCATCACAAATTTTGTAAAACACCGGAGTTAATTAAGTCTTCCACCAGCTAACCTACTAATAATTCTTCCCACACAGCCCTAGAAACACTACAATCCATTCCCATCTCTGGAACTGTTCTTGTCAAACTCTGATCACCATTTCCTAGCCAAAATTCAGGACTAGTACTTAAGTTCTTATTCTCTTTGTCTTTTCAGCTCTTTTGTCAACATAGGTCAACCACACACTCCTGTAAGTTGTCCTCCCATTACTTTTCCTCCACCCCCTGCTTGCCTCAGTTTCCTTTAGAACAGGGGTATCAAACTCATCCAGTCCCTGGGCCCGATCCAGACAGAGGGGCTCCTCACCTGCTAGATGTGGTAGTGAGGGTGGCGGCAGCAGCAGCAGAAGTGGGGTGAGCCCCAAATTCTCAACCCTTCTGGGAGCCCCACTGGTCAGACAACAGCTCTACAGGTTGGACCCAGCCCACAGGCCATACATTTCATACCCCTACTTTAGAATAACTGCCAACATTCATAAGATCATACGAAAGTAGGTCTGGAAGGGACCTCACAAAAGTCATCTAAGTCCAGCCCTCTGCTCAAGGCTGGATCATCCCTGATTAAACCATCCTAGCCAAATATCTGTCCAACTTCAAACCTGTTCCTGAAAATTCCCAGAGATAGAGATTCTACAACTTCTTTTATTTCCTTTTTATTGTTCTGTCTGCACATAACAGCTAGAACAGCAGCACAATTGTTGATCAGGTTTCCATATTCTATAACAATATAGAATAGATTCACAGATTCATAGATGATAGGGTCAGAAGGGACCTCAACAGATCATCAAGTCCGACCCCCTGCCCTGGGCAGGAAAGAGTGCTGGGGTCAGATGACCCCAGCCAGGTGCCTATCCATCTTTTGGTTAGGCATCTGGTATTTCATCTTTAAGACAAAGTGATGAAAAAGAAGCCAAGAAGAGTAGGACCCACTGATCCTCTGTATTCACAGGGTTTTTTTGTTGGGTTTTTTTTGGGGGGTGAGGGCATACAGAGTGCAGTAAGATCATACTCAGACACCAAATAGGTGCAGTAGGATGTTAATTTTAGATTAGTAATATCGTCTATGAGAAGCATAAGAACAGGGGTGTCAATGCATCACAAAAGCTTGGCGTAGGCAAAATACAAATAGTCCAATTAAAAAAAAAAAATGATGCTAATGGTTTTGATGGAAGAGAAAGATTACTCAACCAGTTCAGTAACTGGAGTTGTTCAAAATACAATGTCCCCAGGTGTCTTCCACATATGCA
>NW_017729031.1:1910852-1917464 GCF_001723915.1 Gavialis gangeticus | reverse complement strand
AGTATCAGTCAATGCATCACAAAAGCTTGGCGTAGGCAAAATACAAATAGTCCAATTAAAAAAAAAAAATGATGCTAATGGTTTTGATGGAAGAGAAAGATTACTCAACCAGTTCAGTAACTGGAGTTGTTCAAAATACAATGTCCCCAGGTGTCTTCCACATATGCAAGATTGGAGATTTTGTCTGTAGTGTGCAATTGGCCTGCACACATGCCCTACCTATCCTTATACAGTATAGCAAAAGGTGCACCATTCCACTTTTCTACTGAAGATCAAAGCACTGAAACATCAAAATCCAAAGGAAGGAAAGCAGACACCACATCTCAAACTCCAGCAATTAAACCAAAAATTAAACTCTCTTTTCTGCATTTACCAAGAGTCCCAGAGCTCAGAACACATCTAGGACTGCATTCAGCAACCACTGCACCTGGCAGAAGGAGGTACCTTTCACAAGCCAGTTATCTTGGTATGGGAATGCTTTCTCTACTAGGACCTACTAAAGCAGTTTGATCTTTAGAAAGTGAAAACCTGGTCGCTTGGTTCTAGAAGGTGGCCATTTGTACTGATGAGTCACATGGGCTCCAATATGGCCATTAATTACTGAAGGGGGTGGCAGTGGTCCTGATGGCAAGGGATGCCAAGACGTATTTTGTTGATAAACCAATTTACTAGAGCAGGCTTTGCCAACCTTTTGGTGCAGCAGGCTACAGTGCCACCATCACTCCCCCCCTGCAGTACCAACCTCCCACAGAATCGCTGTAGCCATTCAGGGTTTACAAGTTGTAGGTTGCAGACCTCTGTACTAGAGTAATGCAAAAAAGTCTTGAACTGCTCTCCAAGCTTTATAAAGGACAATAAATCGTTGGTAAGTAGGAATGTAAGACATTGCCACTAATTGCAGATGCACAAGACAGAAGTGATACTTTTGAGATCAGTAGAGATTGCAGTAATCCCAACTCTACTTTGACAGGCACTGAAGGAAGAGGTCCAGATGAAGATATCTGCTCCTGCCTCATTAATCTTAGCACATCCCAGGCTAATAATAGGGATTCCAGCTAATACTAATGTATTATACCAGTACTCAATAATAAAGCAAGGTAGAATCATAATCATGCCTTTTGTGTGTTTTCATTGTCAAACACACAGTACATAGCTGGTTCACACTGAAAGGGTCCTCAGGACTGAGATCAGTCTCCCTGTCCAAATAGCGGTCCTGCACGAACTCAAGAGGATCCCTTGTGATCTTCTAACAGGGATACACAGAGGAGGATCAATACTTGGAACCATCTGTGTCTGATGAAAGATGTGACAAGGGGGTGGAGTCAGACCTGGGAAGCTATAAAAGGAGATTCCCCAAGCCATCAAGGAGGGAGCAAACAGGGGCAATAAACAGGGCAGTTTGCAAGCAGTTCACTGGAAGCAAAAGAGGAAGGAGAAGAGGAAGAAGAGACAAACACCGGGCACTGGATCCTGCTCTGGGGAGAAAATGAGCCAGGGCTGCCCATGTGTTTGGCTTGATGACTGTTTGTTTGGTGGGCTGTGTATTTGGGCTTGTGCTCCGAGCAGCTGGGAATACTGCTAGCTGGGCGACTGCTGCCCGTGTCAAAGCAGTCCAGGCCTAAGTGGTTATAAAAGGTGTGGGCAAAATACAGCCTGTGGGCCATATCTGGCCGCCATTTCATTCTATCCAGCCTGCGGGCAGGCAGCAACTGCAGTCTCTGCTGGCACCACGGGGGCCACTGGGTGGAAGCAGCCTCGCCTGGCACTGTGCAGCAGGCCCTGGGCAAGCCACACTTGGGTCCTGGCAGCTCTGGCTTCTGCTGGCACCGTGGGGGATGCTGGATGGAAGAAGCCCTGCCCACCTGCCCAGCTCCAGGTAGCAGACCCTGGACAAGCTGCATTCAGGCCCTAGCACTCCCACTCAGGCTAGGCCAGTGACACTGCCTGCCTGCGGCTTGGGAGCCCATGGCTGACTTTGATTCTCTGGTTAACGCACATCAGAGGCTTTATTCTTCCCGCTAAGTTTCTTTTTTTCTTTAACCTAATTTTCAATATATAAAAGTAAAACTTTGTTTTGAGCTATTATGCAATCACCTCTATATACACTACTCAAAAAAAACAAAATAAAGACAAAAAATTTTTTTTTTAATATTTTATAGGAGATGTTTGATTTTTAAGATACAATTTGTTTCTTATCTATAATTTGTTAAAATGATATCTTCACCATTAATTTTGTGCATGGCCCTCAACAGCTCACCAAACCTCATTAAGTGTCCTTCCAGCTGAAATAATTACCCACCCCTAGTACAAGAGGAGATTCCCCAAATGACCAGGGACAACAAACAGGGCAATCTGCAAGCAGTTTGCATGTCAGTTTGCCAGCCAGTATGCCACCCCCTTCTTTGAAGGGCAGCCTTTAAGTCAGTGGTCACCAACCAATCCCAGAGCCTCTTGAAGTACATCCTGAGCTGCGGGGGCTGACCACCTGCATGCATTCCAAAAGTGATCTCCGACCTAAAAAGGTTGGAGACCAGTGCTTTAAGTTAAGCTCTTTCTTTAATCAAGAGCAACTAACTTACAGATATTTAGTGTTAGTTAAAACTCAGTTTAGCCAATATGTAAAACCTTTGTTTAACTAGAGTCCAAAGTGAGGTGCCTGTCCAGTCAGGGCTGCTCACCATCAAGACTTTCGTCCAGGTCCTAGTTTGGCACTGTGGAGCCTGCTGCTTTCAGGTTCCTTCCAGCAACAGCCAGGTGGGGGAGTGTCTGCAATGTGAGTGGTGCATCCTGGTGGTGTCCCTCAGGGAGCAGACAAGAGAGCTACAGGAGAAGGTGGCAGGTTCTGAAGCATCTTCCACCATGAGGAGTTCATCAGCTCTGCACTGGAAGAGATCCCCAGGACCGTGGAGGGAAGCAGTGATAGAGAAGGAAGGGAAACGGGCTCCCGGAAAGATGGAAGGTAGAAGCTTGCAACCTCTGATAGTAAGCAGAAGTCTTCATCTCTGCAGCTGTTTCCCTGGAGAACACATATGGAGCCCTAGCAACAGAAGAGGGGAAGCACATACCATTGGTGGAAGACACCAGGCTAGGCATCCCCAAAGTTGGGAGGACAGACCACTGCCACCAAGAAAAAGCAAGAGGTGGTGGTAGTTGGAAACTTCCTTCTGCAGGGGGAGAGAGGCATCCATCTGATGGCCTGACCTGTTGTCTTCGGAGGTCTGCTGCATGCTCGAAGCCAGATCAAAGATGTCACAGAAGAATTACTAAAACTCATCTGGCCTTGACTACTTTTCCATGCTGCTCATCCATGTAGGCACCAATGCCGATGATACTTCCAGGGGTGACCCTGAACAGATCAAAAGTGACTACAGAGCTCTGGATACAAGGGTGAAGGGGACAGGGAGGGACTCAGGTGGTGTTCTCCTCAATCCTTCTGGTAATGGGGAAGGGCCCAAGCAGGAGAGGATGCACCCTGCAGATCAATGCATGGCTGCACAGATGGTGTCGCCAACAGGGCTTTGACTTCTTCAAATATGAAATGTTGTTCCAGAAGAAGGATTGCTAGAAAGATACAGGATCTATCAGACGAAGACAGGGAGGGGCATTTTTGCGGACAGGCTCCCTAAACTAGTGAAGAGAGCTTTAAATTATGTTAGCAGTCAGGGCTAGATGACTCTGGTAATCCTTCTGTGACATCTCAGATCTGGGATGTGAATGGTAACAAGACTGGTTTCTACAAGTATGTCAGCAACAAAAGATTAGAGAACATGTTGGTCACTTAGTGATTGGGGGAGGCAACCTAGTAACAGACTATGCGGAAAAGGCTGAAAGTACTCAATGCCTTTTACCTCAATCTTCACAGGCAAGGTCAGGTCCCAAACTACTATACCTGGCAACACTGAGGTGAACAGCCAAATAAGTGAAAGAACAGGTTAGAGACTATTTTGAAAAAGCTGGACCTGTACAAGCTAGACACGTACAAGTCCATGGGCTGGACAGAAAACATCCAAGGGTGCTGAGAGAGAGTGCCTGCAGAGCCACCAGCCATTATCTTTGAAAACTCGGGGCAGTCAGGAGAGGTCCCAGACAACTGGAAAGGGCAAATATAATGCCCACTCAAGAAAGGAAAGAAGAAGAATCTGGGGAACTACAGACCAGTCAGCCTCACCTCAGTCCATGGAAAACTTATGGAGCATGTCCTCATGGCATCCATTTTTAAACACTTGGAGGAGAAGAAAAGTGATCAGGAACAGTCAGCATGGATTTACCAAGGGCAAGTCATGCCTGACCAACTTGATTGGCTTCTATGATGAGATGACTGGCTCTATGAATGGGGGAAGAACAGTGGACATGGTATACCTTGACTTTAGCAAAGCTTTTGTTATGGTCTCCCACAATATTCTCGCAAGCAAGCTAAGGATGTACAGTTTGCATGAGTGGACTGTAAGGTAGACAGGAAAAAATGCCTGGATTGTAAGAATCAAAAGGTAGCAATCAATGGCTTGATGTCTAGTTGGCAGCCAATATCAAGTGGAGTGCTCCAAGTGTTGGTCTTGGGTCCAGTTTTACTCATTATCTTCATCTATAACCTGGAAGATGTGATGGAGTGCACCCTCACCAAACTAGGGGGAATAGTAGATATCCTGAAGGGTAGGGTTAGGATTCATAGAGAGACCTAACTGGAGGATTGAACCAAAAGAAATCTCATGGTGTTCACTAAGGACAAGGGCAAAGTCGTACACTTGAGACGGAACAATCCCATGCACTGGTATAGGCTGGGGACCAACTGACTAAGCAGCAGCTCTACAGAGAAGGACCTGGGGATTACAATGGGTAATAAGCTGAATATGAGCAAACAGTGTGCCCCTGTTGTGAAGGGAGCTAACAGCATGCTGGGTTGCATTAGTAGAAGCATTAACAGCAAACCAAAAGAAGTGATTGTGCCCCTCTATTCGGAACTGGTGATGCTACATCTGGAGTACTGTGCCCAGTTTTGGGCCCCCCACTACAGAAAACATTGGAGAAAGTCTAGCGGAAGGCAACAAAAATGCATAGGGGGTTGGGGGACATGACTTCTGAGCAGAGGCTGAGGGAACTGGGCTTATTTAGCCTGGAGAAGAAAAGACTGAGGGGGGATTTAATAGCAACCTTCAACTACCTGAAGGGGGGTTTCAGAGAGGATGGAGCTAGACTGCTCTTAGTGATAGCAGATGACAGAACAAGGAACAATGGTATGAAGCTGCAAGCAAGGGAAGTTTAGGTTGGATATTAGGAAAATCTCTCTCACTACATGGGTAGTAAAACCCTTGTTTTTTTAAGCAGGCTATCCAAAGAGGTTGTGGAATCTCTGTCTTGGAGGTTTTTAAGAGCTGCCTAGACAAAAGCCTTGGCTAGGATGATCTAGTTGGGGATGATCCTCCTTTGTGCAGAGGGTTTGACTAGATGACCTCCTGAGGTCTCTTCCAACCCTAATTTTCTATGATTATATGAAAAATACTGGGTCTATGCTCCTTAGAAGCTGAAGCAGGACTAGTACCAAAATGTAGGGTCTATTGGCTCTCCTGAATGAGATAAGAAAAGATTAAGTTAAACCCACAACTGGATTGGGAGCTGCCACAGGAAGGACAGAAGAGAGTCAAACAGGGAGTGGACGGAGCAGAAAAAGTAGAAGAACAAAGTACATGGAAAACAAAGAAACAAAGGCAGAAAAAAAACCAGCAAGTCAGAGATTTTTTTTCTCCCCCCCCAAAAAACTGATGCATACAGCCATAACAGGTTGAATAAATTCTATATATATATTTGGGCATCATATAATAGCTATACTCTAGGTCTCCTCCTGCTCCCCAAACCTCCAGTTGAGGAGTTTCACTAGGCTCAGAATACCTCCATAAGCCTTACCTTAACTAATAATTTAACTGAGTACTCTGACAAAGATTTGGCAGCAGTGTTTTAAATATATCCACAAATACTTATGGGGGAGTTTCAACCTTTTTGCAGTACAGTGGGGAGACCTGTTCCGTCAGTTGTTAGCAAGACAGAAGCAATCTATCTCTGCACCATGCCTTACTCTGCCTATCCAGCCACAGGCATGCATTTCCAAGTATTACACTCCACAGCCCCTCCTGCTTAAAAGGAGAAAAACAGAGAACTAAACATTCTGTTCTCTAACTCTGACCCCAAACCTAAACTGGAGACGAAGCACATGAGTTAACAGGAAATCTTAATAATGCCGCATATTGGGGTTGAAGTACTGCAACAGAGATGTCTACTGCTATGAGAGAAGCCTTTTCTATCTAAGAAGGCTCAAGTTGACCAAGAATTCTTAGCTTCAGCTGGAAGAATGTCAAGTCTTTTAGAAGTCCAGGGAGCCCCAACCTAGCTGATGCATCTAAAAATTTCCAGCTAAAAAAAAAAACAAAAAAACCCAAGAACACCCCACAAAAACTCAACTGCAAGTGCAAACCATGAACCAGAAATATGCAGCAGATCAGAAATTCAGACAGCACAGCACACATAGACTCTAGCTGTACAGATTAATAGTGTTAATGTAGTCAGGGGAAGAAAAAAAAGTCTCTAGTAATTTATACAACAGATGTTCCCTGGACTAGTTCA
>NW_017729031.1:1894783-1905852 GCF_001723915.1 Gavialis gangeticus | reverse complement strand
CAAAACTGAGCTAAAACAGGCCAAAATCAGATTGAAAACAACTAGGCTTGGCTCAAAGTCTAAGCTACTGTGTCCACAATACTCAATTGCCATTTCCTGACAACAGAGAGAAAGAGAATAAAAACAAAGAGAAAGTGTCAAGAAACTCAGTAACACAAAACAAAAAGTTTGTTTCTGATTAATAAATCTGCTTAGACTGTTAAACCCAACTGCAAGCAGCAGCAGTTAAACACAGACAAGTGTTTAGATCAGTGGTTTTCAACTTTGTGAGATTTAAGTCACCCATCAGAAAATGCCAGTTCTTGGCTTACACTTGTTTTTTGGTTACAAAAAAAGTAATAGAACAATTCTTCTGGTGCAAAGAACTCAGAAAGATTCAAGTGGTCAAAATATTTTTAACATTATGAATTTCTACTTGAAATCTGTGGTTTTACTTTGTCAATCATGTTAGCACAGTTAGGCATGCTAACATTGTGTGGCTCCCCACATCACCCTTGAAAGGATCTTGTGGCATGCTAGCTGAGAACCACTGATTTAAGATGCTGAAGAATAATAATTGCTTAACTCTATACAGCATGAAGTTGGCTGGTACTACATCCTGTAACTTTCAGTATTATGCCATGGATCAGCATACATGAAATACTTACTGTTGGAACAGCTGCTTTCCAAGGTCAGGGAGTCTGGAGGAAGCCAGCTTTGCTAAAACAGCACAATAATTTATCAGATACTGATGAGAAGGAAGGAGAAGGCATTCTACTGAACGGAAAAGCTGCAATCACTGTTTGTCAGATTTGCTAGGACTTGGGAGAAGAATGTAACCAAGATTAAAATGAGGAAATGAACAGAATTGCAGATACCATTAAAAGGAATCTTTCTAAAAGATTTGAGAAATCATTTGAGGGGAAGAGTGGGGTGGAAATAAACCAAATCACACTAGAGACCAGTACAAAATATGGTGCTAACAGACTACAAATAGAAACCATCGGAGAATGCATTTTAAATACCCTCTATCCCCTGCTTCTTCTCACCACAGCCCTCAATGCAATGCTATAAAATTTAAACGTAATGTTTTCTTTTCACAGAGTATTAAAAAATAACTTTTAAGAAAACCATGTATACACCAATAACAAAAACCCCACACCTCCTCACATAAGTTAACATTCAGTTTTTATGCTAATACTTGTCAGTCTCTGCAGCTGTCTCCTCTTGCAGTTGGCATTGATCAGTGCCAATATGAAAACAGCATTGTTTTATTGGTTACTTTAGATACTGTATGCTCCATTAAAAGAGTTCTTATCTCTCCATTTTGCTGTCAATACAGAACCAGCCAGTCTGACACTATTATTAAAGAAAGCTTATTTTTCCATCCACTATCTTTAATCCAAAACAACATCTGGAACTTCAGCCTGTGTCATACAAAGTAGAACAGATTAAAACAGGAAAAGCCACACATCAGTTCCCAGGGTATTCTAACGTTTCTGTCTTTATCCAAATTCCCCATACGTACATTTTAAACAGTCCGGCTAGCTAGTCAACCACCTAGCTTGGCGGGGGAAAGTCAGGCTTTTCTTTCCTCTGCACATTTTTGACAGGGACTCTGGAACACACTGTAAAATCTTTTCAACTTAAAAAAATGCAACAAGCAAGATAACCACAGACACAATAGTTGGCCCTTCAAGAGCCAAAAATGATACTGAAGTTTGCAATAACAAAAATACAGTTCTTTAAACTTCACATAAAGGCAAGACACAGGTGCTTTATAAAAGAAAATAAACCTTTAATGAAATATTGCTAGTGTGTACACACATTACAACAGAAAAGTCAAGGGAAAAAAAAGAATCTGGCGCCATTACACCACGTATAAATGTCCTACTTTAACAGACAGCTGTCTCCACTATCATTTAAGTATGCTTTTTACTTAGATCATGTTCAATGAATCATGAGAATCAATACAGAGGAAACAAAACCAAGCTGTAGGTAGACAGAAATCAAGAGTAAAGTACTGTTCTGTTGTGGGGGCAGGGGGGCCCACATGACATACTGAAAAAATACAGATTTTTTTTTTCCTCCACTGCTGCTCAGTTGACTTTCTTACAGGTTAAATACTAATAGTTATGTCTGCTGTTTTTTTGTAACTGGCTACCAGACCACAGACTTAAAAGACTGAAAACTACAGGCTTAAAAGACAAACCCTCCAAGAATTACTTTCACAACTTTTTGACCTCCCCTTCCCCCTGCCATGCCACAGAAGAAATAAGTAAAACTTCACCTAACCTTGAAAAAGAACTTCCTTCCACTTCAATGCATAACTTCATATAGACACAGGCCATATTCAGTATAACTTAATGCAAGGACTTCTCCCCACCACTGTTCAGTAAAAATACCTACTATCTGAGCCACAGACTCCTGCTCAGACATAAAGCTGCATCTCAGATCATGGTACAGTCTGTTGTTAATGACAGACTGTGCAACTTGATCCTCTCAGTGGGTGCTTTGAGTAAGCACTTCCTTCTCTCCCCCTTCCTATTGTCCCACCCTACGGTGCCAGCTGTTTCTGACAGCCAAATTGCTGTGTGCTAAGCAATGAATGCTGTCAGAGAAGGAATTTTCATTTCTGTAATGCATAGGCCTCCATGGACAAATTATACAGTTTATAGTCCTAGGCTGCAGGAAGCTGCTTTGCTGTTGAAGTGCTGCCAAACGCAGTATTTTTTTTTCCAGCTGACAATCACATAAAACTAAGCTGAATGACCAAAGCAGAATAAAGCATGTATTTTCAGGAACAAACAAAACATATGTCAAGGATTTCTATATCTACAAGCAGTTTTAAAGTAATGCACAGTGGAAACCAATTAAAATATTCCTGTTGAACAGAACCCATCGTGTTGCAAGTGGACCAATGTCAACCATTACACTGTACAACTAGTTAACAAAACTTCGGCATTGTGAAGATCAGCTTCAAAGAGATGTCTCATGACAACTTCAGTTAAGTTTGGGAAGCAACAACTCCATATACTCAAATGTTAATTCGACATTGGATATATACCATAATAATAATAATGGTGATGATGAGAACAAATATATGACACTTAAGAAATAACCGTGTCTGCATAAAGCAAAAGAAAAAGACAAATTTAAAATCTACCCGGTGACTACTCATGAGACACCCGTTACCTTAAGTAGTCATTTTTATTTTGAATATTCATTTTAAAAATAGATGCACATGAAGCTACAGGACCCAAAGCACTGACTAAGGCCATTACAGCATGAAGAGGAGAGGGCACTGTGACAGCTTCCCTACACACACAGCTTTGTTAACGTATGTCATGCAATGTCCCTGATATTCCAGACCTAGAATCCCACACAACTCTAACAGCACATCTCTGATCTGCCATGAAAGAAATACTCAGTATTTTCAAGTTAGGCCTCTCTGGAGCAGAAATTGCAAATTAGGAGCTGAACGAATAAGGTATTTGCTAATAACTTTTTTACCATTATTCATCAATTGATGAAAAAACATGGACAAATAAGTTACTCAAATATCTTTCAAGCTTGAAGAGTTTATCAAATAATATGGACTTATTCACTGAAAACCTGTCAAATATTCAATTACTTCTGCTAAAGATTTTCCCAAATTGTGCACTGCATATTTGTTGTATTCCCAGTGAGAGAGAAATATTTACTGAAGTCAAAACTGACATTAGTCATGTGTACCAAGGTTTCAACCTCTTGCATAGGCCTACCAAAAGAAGCAATAAGGACCCATGCCAGAGGACCACTAGTTTTCTGAAAAGGCATATGGGTGACAGCCACCTAGTATTCTAAGAATGCCCTGGCTAGAAGCGTGAAAAGAAAGAGTATGCATGATGGTCAAGAACTGAACTAGCAAAATGGGAAACCCAGTGACAAGTTACCAATTACTGCAGCAAGTGGTCAGTTAAAACAGATTGGCATTAAGCAGCATTTCTTCATACAAGAACCATTAGTTTCACTTGCAATTTTCACCGTTTTTCAAATTAAAAGAGCTATGCAGCACTTGCCTAAGAAATTTCCTTTAATGGACATCTTATTGCAATTTTGCTTCCCAATATGCTACATGGCACAGAATTTATTATTTAAAAACAAAAAAGAATCAGTTTCTTTCTTCCTTTTAATCTTTTCTGTTTTCTCATAATCACCTGTTTATTCTTACTCCAAGTCTTCTTGTAATGAGAACATTTTCATTTCATTTTTATCACCTCTTCTTTTTCCGTTGCCTTACAGCTGTATATTACTCTCCTAAGTTTCTTTTCATTATCATTCTTCTTATTGCATTTTGTGGGGACAGTTTCTTGTTGGGCTTCCCTTTAGAAGCTCCCAGCCCTCCTGGGTGCTTTTATCCTTCAGTCTAACCTTCCATGGCATCATGCCTATTGACTCCTGAAATTGGATGAAATCTACCTTTTTGAAGTCTAGCCTCCTAATTTTGCTGATTTCATGCTTTCCCTGTCTCAGGATCTGGAATCCTGTCACATCATGATCACCAGCTCCCAAGTTACCCATCACCTTCACATCCTCCATCAGTTCTTCCCTATTGGTCAGGACAAGATTCAAGGTAGATGATTCCCTAGCTGTATCCTCTGTCTTCTTGAACAGGAAAAACAAAAAAAGTTACATGCCCTGTTCAGCTGCTAGCTTCAAACACTGGTGTTCTCTTTGTAAAGGGAAAGATTCAATTAATAAGAACATCAATGTTAAGCTTCCATGGGCTTCTGTGAGAATTGGAATAAATCTGAAGTAATTTTGAGGCTTGACTGGATCTGATTCTTAGTATTCAGGAAAAAGACCAAAGTTTCTACTATTTGCCAAACAGTTTAGCTATACACTAAAGTAAAGATCTTTGCAGCAGAGACTGACATCCATTAAACAGTAATACAAAAGAAACCTTTTAAGAAACGTGATGTAAATGTTAAATCACACAGGATCTGTATTTTTGGTGGAAAAGTCCTTCAGTGCTGTCTTTCAGAGCTTACCATTTTCAAAGCTTCAAAACCTCTAACTGACTGAAGGAAAGTTTATAACACAGTATGTCCCAAACATTAAAACCTTGTATTAAGACCTCATTCTAGGCTGGTGTCAAGGATATTACTTCAAAAAGCTCACAATTCTGGCCTTTACAGTTCTGTGGATGTCAGCTATCTTTCAAATCTCCTTGGCAAGTGACCTTCCTCCAACCACCAGCTATATCAGCCTCTCATGCTGATCTCTCTCCAAGACCTTGAAATTCTTTGTTCACAGCTGGCATAACAAATCCTGGATGCAACCAAGGTGTGGATGAAAGGGCAGTGGAATGAAGAGTAGAGACGACTTTCCTGCCCTATACGCTTTCCACTAGGCATAGCTGCTAATGCAACTGCGTCAAAAGAAGCACTTGTTAAGATTGTCTCCAGCATATAAAAAAACAGGTCTAAACTATACAGTACTTCAAATGTCAGCATCCTTGTCCGAGTCAGCATTCCTAGCAGCAGAAGTGCAAGGGAATTATAAACCTCAGAGTGAACTTCTATGCCAAATAGAAACCTTGCATCCCAAGAGACAGTGGGAGCAGAACTGGCTTAATACCAGTTAAGATATTACCAATTTAGATATTAAGTTTGACTACGTTATGGCAACAGAAACCCAAGTAGTTTGTCAGCAATAGCTCTGTGCAGAATTATAGCATCACTATACATGCTAGTCCCATGCCTTCCAGCCCAGCTTCCTACACCATGACTTGAAAAAGAGGCTTCCTAGGGCAGTCCATAGCTACCTTACATAGAATCTGCACCTAAATACATGTCTTTCATGGTTTTACTGTCCCCTTCATGCTGCTATAGCTTCATCCGAAAAGAAAAATCAAAGCCTCACTATCTTATCTTTATTTATTTGAATCACAACCACACTCACTTTGTTTTTATTTATTTGAAGGTTATATCTTTTTGGTCAGGCTCTTGTAGAAATGAACATAAGGGCCTACCAAAATGCAGTGTTCTCACATTATGTATTCATTAGCAGTGAGGTACACTCTGGAAAAATTACCACTAGAGCAATTCCCCTTGGAGGCAACAACACTTTTGCTGTCCCTCACTGACGCAGCCTGTGCGTGTGTGAACAGGAGCTAGTGCTGGCCATGCAGGAGAATGTTAAATGGAGTGCTTTATTATAATGCCATTAATATAAATCCAATAAAGAAAAAGAAATGCAAAGTAGGTCTTATTGACAGGTAAGGTCCTACAAGAAGAGATTGAGGAACCTGGATCTCTTCAGCCTCCACAGGAGAAGGAGAGGGAATCTGGTGGCCATCTACACATGTCTCAGGGGGGGAACAGCAAGGAATAGGAGCTGCTCTGTTTACCAGGGCACCCCTTGGAGTAACTAGGAACAACAGCCACAAACTGACGGACAGCAGATTTAGGTTAGACATCAGTAAGAACTTCTTTATGGTAACAGTTACCAGAATCTGGAATGGGCTGCCAAGCGAGGTGGTGCTCTCCCTTGGAGGTCTTCAAGAGGAGGCCGAACAAGCACCTGGCTGGGGTCACTTGACCCCAGCACTCTTTCCTACCCAGGGCAGGGGGCCAGACTCTATGATCTAAGGTCCCTTCCAACCTTAACATCTATGAAATCTATTCAATCTATGAGTGACTATTAGCAATGTCAGGTAAATAAACCAACTGAGAGGACAGCTAACCAAACTGCTATTTAGAATCTTACCAGGTCTTCCAAAATAAAAAATTTCTGGCATAGGTTTTATGCTTATATATGATGAATTTTTGTTTTAATTTCCAATAACTCTTTAAACATTTCCAGGGCAAGTTGACTGAAGGTGATATAAGTCACCAGTGTAAAAATCACACTTTATATAATCAATTCTAATCTTATTTTTCATTTGTACTTTGTAGTTATTTTCCCCAAAGAAAGTATAATTTTCACTAGATGATAACCATTTTCAGCTAACAATAGGCTTTACACTGGATTTGCCACTTTTTGCCAGAAAATATATAATGTATCTATACATATTCATTAAAAAAATGTAATAAAACGTAATACATTCAGTTCTCGGGGTTTTATATTTACATTTTATTATAGTAGCTATATTTAGAAATGAAGTATCCATAAGAATACATAAAAAATAATTTTAAAATCTTACTAGCAGATTAGGCCTTGTTGAATGTACTGGTAAGCTAAAAATGTCTTAAATGCAAAACATGTTTTGGTAAACTGATTTATTAAATATAGTTTTAGCTATAGTTAAATGACCTTGTATCTTGTTACTGTGTCTTTCAAATACTTTAATCTAGCAGACCTCATATCTACTCGCACTTCTTTCTACCTTTATTGCCAACAGATTGGAAAAAGCAGGAAATCCCATATTTCTTTTTCAACCTCCAGTTCTCAACAATGAATGAACTCATTGACCTGAAATAAAATTAAGAAAGCACTGGTCTGCATATGAAAGAGGTTACTACAGTCAAAAGCTAAATTTGGCACTTCATCAAACTCTGGTTATGGAGATTTAGCCAGGGACTTCCATCAGTCTTGGTTTAATTTTCTTTAAAACTTCAAAAGTAAAAATGAAGAATATGAATAGTTTAAACCTCAACACATGTATGGTTTGTAAAAGGGGAAAAAATAATTTATTAAAAATAAAATCTGTTTTTTTATTCTCAATTTTACCTACTCCAAGCATTTCTCTAACAAATGTGAGATCTAGACACAGGAGTGCTGTACACAGTATGAGAACCATTAAATCAACAGAAACACAACTACTATGTTCTAAGTTATTTTAATTAAGTTATTCTTCACCATTCAATATAATAGTACAAGTAACAGATTTTTTTAAATAATATGGATTGACTGTCTTTAAGAGCAAGTCACGTAAAGTGTTATAAAGCGCCGATTTGAAAACTGATCAAAATAATCAGATTTCCTAGGAATTATCCCATAAAAAGTTTAGGTTTTAACCTTCAATCTATTCAATCAATTAATGCAGGGATAAATCAGACTTTAAATTGTGCTCTGCATGATTTACATTAAAAAAAATTATAAAACACAAGCCTATAGCTTAAATGTTTATGCTTAATCCTAAATATCACAGGCAATAATTCTTTGAAAGACAAGTTTTTTTCAAAGCAACACAGCCAAAAAAATCTCTCTCATACTAGGTATGCCATGCTTTATACATAGTTTCTTCAGTTTCTCTAACATTTAAAAAAAGTGTACAAAAACTTTTTTTTTTCTCACTTTGGTGTACCTATATCCTCCGTAAACTATAAAAGTTCCAATGCTTTCCTTTGGCATGGATTTGTCATTGATACAATGGTAATATAGTGTACTTGAACACACTACTCTATAATAATGCAAGGGACTTTGAAGTATTAAGTTCTTTGGTACCATTAAAGTTGTTACCAAAAGATGAAAAAGTAACTCAATATAATCTAATATATTTCAGGAGAAGACAAATACATACCAACACTTAACAGAAAGTATTTTTCATACTGACTTGGGTAACTCTTAAAAAAAAAAAAATCAATACATTAACGACAATGGCTCAAAACAAGATATTTGAAATATCTTCTAGCCAGCACAATATACTGTGAATCACATCTGGAACTTCCTTCCTCTTCTCTCACCCTTCTCTCAGATTAATTAGCAATTCAAAAAAATGTAGGTGAACTCCAGAGTTACAGGGTAGCTTTGATCTCTCTTGAACACACCACACACAAATTATGTGGACCTTCTAAGTACAGTTAAACCAACCACAGAATAAAGAATTAAATCATTTTTAATTTATCCACTTGTTTATCAGGGGTTTTTTCAGTGGAAGAACTTACAGTAAAACTGGTAAGACTGTTTTCAGAGCATTTTTCAATAACTTTTGAAAAAAAAAAAAATCACTCACTTTCCCCCATGTTGGGTGTGCATACATTCAAGCTTGGTAACTACACCTAATCCAAGTAGGGGTGCACTGATAAAAGATTTTTTCAGCCAATACCAATGGCCGATTATTAACCAGCCATATCGGCCAATCCTGATCCGATAGCTGATATGCAGCCCAGCAGCTTGGAAAGCAGCATTGAGCCAGTAAGTCTGCGGGAGGGAAGGAGTGTGGAGGGGGCAGATTGAGGCCCCCGCAGCAAGGGAGGGAGTGGGGCTGGGGCAGGCGCTACCCAGCCAGGGCGGGACAGGGCGCAGGACGGAGCCGTGGGTGGCTCATTCAGAGGGCAGCCCCTGCTGCTACGCACACCCCTGACGGAGGCATGGAGGGCATGTGTCCCCCAAATATGTGCACAGGGAGCGGGCAGGCTGCCTGCTACAAGCTCGGGGCTAGGGACTGCACAGGCCTCTTCCCAGTGGGGGGGCCTGCTGCGGGCTACAGCAAATTTTGGGGCTGCACGCATGCAAGCAGCATTTAATCAGTGACATTATCAGCTACACTAACCAAAAAAGCTGATTAGAAATAACGTCAATTTTCTTTTTAGCAGTGCTGATACAATATGGACCGATATATTGGTGCACCTCCAAACCCAAGATAAGTCCCCATTTCATGTATAGCAGTCACCTTTCAGACTGAAAGGAAGCTCATTCTGAGTCCAGAGGCTAACACCTTTTTTTTTTTTTTTTTTTTTAAAAATTTTTTCAGAAATCTGGCTGGGGATGAAATATGCTTTCACCATTTTAAGCATTCTTTAGTATGCAGAAAATCACCTTAAGCCAGGAGTGGGCAAAATGCGGCCCAGGGGCCGAACACGGCCCGCAAGGCCATTCTATCTGGCCCATAGGGCCCCTAAAAAATTTAGAAAATATTTATCTGGCCTGGACTGCCTGTCATGTGGCCCTCAATGGCTTGCCAAAACTCAGTAAGCAGCCCTCTGCCCAAAATAATTGCCTGCGCCTGCCTTAAGCTGACAACTGGCCAGTCAGCCCTGAACTATTTTTATATGGACTTTTTCTGGGTGGAGAGAACGCTCAAAACAAACCACATTCACAAAATTTAAGAGACTACAGTTAAGCACTACCCTTTTTGATAATAACCCTTTGCGTGTTCACTAGCTTCACAAGAGAAACTATGGACATGCATATATGACTAATATGCTGTGCCCCACAGCAGTGCCCTCAAGCACATCATATCACTCTGGCTAGCAGTAGTGTAGCCACAGCCATACAGGGCAGAAGGCTGGCTAAGCAGCAGTGCTGAGTAAGAGACCATTATTCTGCAGAAGTGGCTACACAACTTCTGACTTGCAAGACAGCCACCTTAGTGCAGTATGCTTGAGGCCAGCCTACATGTGCCTAGCAGCCACACTCTCAACCAGCTGCTGGCCTCGAATAAACACTTCTTACTAGCAATAAAATGTAGCACTTTAAACCAAAATCCCTAACCATGGCCCCCCTCTTCCCCAGCATAGTTAAACTTGTCACACAGGCATATTCAAGTCACTGATTCCTAAAGGGGTCACAGTCTTTATGAGAGGACACTGGGAGGTTGCAAGTTCCACAGATGCAGGACAGACTTGGTCATGTCATGACTATAGTTAACCCACGACCCCCACCCCAAGAGGGAGGTTACTCACCAAAAAGATGGGGAACTACTGGTTTCAGTAAAACAACCATGAAATGAACATGAGGTCACTTTGTTCTACTTTTGTAGTACATCCTTTTACCACTGTACATTAAGTCCAGAATTTACCCTGGAGGGAGTAATCATGGTATTTCCTGGTAATGACTCTAGCCCTCCGGTCAGGCCCCTCAACAGTCTCTTGCTTCTCAGAGTAGGATGGGTCTGGAGTCAGGAATCCTGTTAACTCTTCAGCTCATCAGTCCCACAGAGTGCCAACCCCTCAACTCTGCAGCTTGAGCAACCCCTCAGGTGGGGAACCCAACCCATATACAACTGGATTTGAGCCCAGGAACCTGTATAAAACAGGTGGAGCTGTCTCTTCCCTGCCCTTGACTATTTCCCCACTTGTTTTTCTTGTAGGCAATTTTCCCTCACTCATATTCTGTGGGCCTCTTTCCCAGCTAACTCTTTCTTAAATCAGATAAAAATA
>NW_017729031.1:1887510-1889783 GCF_001723915.1 Gavialis gangeticus | reverse complement strand
CCCTCAGGTGGGGAACCCAACCCATATACAACTGGATTTGAGCCCAGGAACCTGTATAAAACAGGTGGAGCTGTCTCTTCCCTGCCCTTGACTATTTCCCCACTTGTTTTTCTTGTAGGCAATTTTCCCTCACTCATATTCTGTGGGCCTCTTTCCCAGCTAACTCTGCCATTTCTTATAAGCCCATAGGTAGAGAAAGGAGGTTCAACTGTGCCAGTCTGAAAACAGGAAGAAGGCAGGGCCAGGCAGGGCAGTGCAGTACCTTGTAGGGTTTATAAACTAGGGGTGCTCAACCTCTGGCCCCTGCGCCAAATGTGGCCCACAGAGCCCAACATCTGGACCATGGGCTGAGACCGGCAACAGGGTAACAGTGGCCATTAATACAGTCACCACCACCCCCCCGCAAATTCCCAAGCCCCATGCTGCTAGTCACAGCTGGGCCACATCCCCCTGCATCTGGATCAGAGCCAGGCCACACCCCTCCCACCCATCTGGCAGGGTTGGGGCCAGGCAATGCCCCCCTTCCACACCTGAGCCAGCTTGGGGGCGGGCCACACCACTTTTCCTATGGAGCTCAGCCATGTCCCCCTCCCCCTGCAGGGCCAGGCCACACTCCCTACTCCCCCTCCCCTGTTCTCCCCATGGGGTCAGGCCATGCCCCCTTCCCTTCCGGGGCTAGGTTGCAGCTGGGCTGCCCACCATGCCCCTCTGCATGCCCAGATGGTGCTCACCACAGCAGCCCCAGTACCAGACTGGGACCACTGGCAGGATCCAGTCTGTGGATGCATGGAATACTGCCCATCCAACCCACCAGGGAAAAGGGTTGAGCACCATTGCTATAAACACATGGCTAAAAAGAGATGGTCTCTCAGTCGTTCTCCACAGCCTCTCCTCTCTTAGTTGCAGCCTTTTTTGTCTTCCTAGCTGTTGTAGGACCCACAACTAGTCCAGCTGCAGTGATGCCTAATTTTCCTGTGAACTACTGTGCAGCCAAAAAAGTATGGAGTGACTACACCCATGACTTGTCAGGCTTATTAATAATAATATTTATTATGGATGTGCCCAAGAGAAAAATCTGAGCATTGCTAAGCACTCCCATTTGAAAGAAATTATAAGTTGGACCCTCCAAAATGATGCTTTTTCAAGTAGTTGTTACCTCCTGTAGCTCTAAGTTACATTTAAGTTTTTCTTTGTAGCCAGGGAAGTTTGAAACCTACCTTCAAAAATTAAATCAGAAGCTGGGATTTTAAAAAAAGAAAAACAATAAATAAAACAACAGGAAGCATTAATATGGCAATACTCCAAAAGCTACAAATTAAGAGCTCATTTACACAAGTAAATAACCTGCATTACAAATTGCTGAAGAGCTTGTTCCACATTAATTTCATGTGGGCACTCTTATCCAGTAGGAGAGAGAGACTTCCAAAGTGGGTTAAAAACAGTATTTTTCTAAAGCAGAAAAAGGCATTTTTGATGTGGAATAAGAATGTCCACACAGAGAGTCAGTGCAGAATACCTGCTGCTTTTCAAATTCATATCTTACTTTTTTCTGGCCAATAGTTTCTTCCAAAGTTGTACAGATTCATCTTTTAAACATGAGCAAGAGAAATATTTACTGTTTTACTGATGCACTACTCTTCCGAACCAAAACTCATTACCCCTCATAGCTTCATCTTCAGGAAGTGTTGAGGTCAAAGCATTTGAGTAGCCTGAGCTTAGCTAATGATGAGCTTCTTGAAACATTTTTTCCTCAAAAAAACTACACTGCTACCAGAAGAGAAGTTTCCACATTTGCGATTGTATCATTGTATAACTATACTGGTAAAAATGGTAAAACTTTCCCACATGGACAAGTCTTGATATTATAATCGTATCCTCTTATTCTGAGTCTAGTCGCAAATGTACATTTAGAGTTTCATCAGATGCCCTGAATCCAGACAATTAATTCTGCAAGGTACTACCTTGGTAAGGCTTCCGTAAGTTAGTTTAAGTCCTCTTGAAGTGGTGGGGAAGCAAAATAAAATAGTTTATTAAAGCTTCTGACTCATCCAGTCAAAAAGTTTGTTTTCAAATGCTGTTAAAAAAACCAAAACAAAAAAAACCACAACAATCAGGTGGCTGACGCTGCTCGGGGAGGACTTAGTGAAATCCACCAAGTGTGCAACTTCCACACACCATGGGGACCGGCCACCCCCGTGCCTCCCGCCATCGAAAACTCCCAGCGTACCGCTTCCCTGGCTAGCGCATCGGATCCTATGAGCAGTTCTGCTTCA
>NW_017729031.1:1881392-1882510 GCF_001723915.1 Gavialis gangeticus | reverse complement strand
AAAAAAAAAACAACATTTTTTCTTACAAGCCGCCATTTATGCCCAGGGCCTGGAAATACTATATGCCCTGCCACACAAAAATATTTTAACAACATGAGGGGCTTTACTTCCAGAGCTATGGGCTGGTCATGTTGATGCAATTATTCTTCAGGAGGTTATTCGACTCCTGGGAAATATGTAAGTAGGGGTGGAGGGTAAAGTAGCTCCAGACACAGAAGAGGTCTTACAGAATGATTGTGTGTGGCTCTGTACTGTAGGTAAGGACATGAGTTTTACATGTGGACAGGAAACCTACGCAAAACAGAACAAATGCTATTGTTTAAACAAGCCAGAACTTGTTAGTTTATACTGCATAAAATTATAGTACAGAAAACTACTGCCTGGAATATACATGCAAAATGTATCCACACAGACTTTAAAATGTGTGAAAACCTCAAGTTAATTAATAACCAATTAACACAAGGTAAAAAGGCTTGAAGATAAGTTACAAGACCTGTGCAAGAAAAAAAGGGTAGTCGAGGCTGGCATTACAGACCAAGAGGAAGGGAACATAAGAGCAGGTAAGTGGGACAGGAGAACTACAAATGCCTTTGAAGCTAACTCCAGGCGTGATGGAAAATCAGAAGCCAGTGGACAGATTCCAAGGGCTTGGCAAACTAACCGACTATCACTTAAGTCACGCCACTTCAGGGTGCCCCTGTGATCAACACATAGATCAGAACACCCAGGCTGGGCTTCCAGTTTGGCCACTCCCATCTGCTAAATCACATCCCATTTGTGGTGTCCTCACTGGTGCTGTACTCCATGGGGCATGCTCCAAGAGTTTCTGGGGACATATCCCATGATCCTTTGTGCTGCAGTAAACTAAACCAAAGCACTATAATTCTTTCTGAATCAGTTTGGTTTCCAGAAAAATTCTCCTACAGAAGAACAGCAGAGGAATATCAGCACTCGAGGAGGGACTCTGGCTATGGTGAACTATTTCCATGAATTATACCAAGGCAAGCAATTTTACACCAGCATAATACAGTTGTCTAGCACAGATAGAGTTATTCTAAACAGTCCATTTCTAAATCAGTATAGTTAAAGCAGCCAAAAAAAAAAAAAAAAAAAAAGGG
>NW_017729031.1:1870315-1881254 GCF_001723915.1 Gavialis gangeticus | reverse complement strand
CCAAAAAAAAAAAAAAAAAAAAAAGTGCTCAGACTCTACCCCAAACAAAATAAGATGAGGTCTGGACAGGAATTTAGCCATTCAACCAAAATATTTTCAGAAAGAAGATTCAGAATTATTTTGTTATAGTTAATAGGTTGACTGCATTAACCATAAATTGAAACCTGTATGAACATTTTGGCTGTGCATTCCTATGTCAGCTAATACAACACCCATAAAAATATCCTACACAGTTATGCAAAGAGCTGTGAAGTTTTCTTCCAGCGAGTTAAAAGATTGTTATACTGTAGTAACATTAGGCAAAATCACAAGTAATAATTTCACTTAAGAGGTCATTTGAAAATGTATCAAAATTCTTTTCATGTCACCTGCATTACATCAATTTTTTTCACTACTGTTTAACTTTAACCAGTGTTTAAAAAGTGCAATTCAAAGTGAATTTATTTAATATATAACTCAAGATACAATTCTATTCCAAAATTGGTATGACCTGGGCAACTTAGTACCCCATCCAGTGAATTAGAAGTTGGAATCTGGTTCAATTTCGTGCCAGAATACTATCATGTTGTGAGACAGATGGCCATACTAAACATTTTACCAAGTTATTCTACCACCTAATCCTTGACAAGGCTTCAGGATGATCCAAAATTGACTCGACTTGTGGGATGGATAGAATTGATCACCCAAGTTGGGAGCACTTCCACATTACAATCGAGTTGCCCAACAAAGCAGAGGTCCTTTTTTCTTAATAAAGCATCTCTTTTATAGTGCAAATGTAATCACTTTAATACCCAAGGACTTGGAGTAAAAAACCAGATGCTAGCAACGTCAATGAGTTTTATCATGTAGTGAGGCCAGGATTTTACCCATGAGTTCTATCCAACAAGGCACTACATATCCTTCCACTGATATTACACAAGACATTGTTAAATAATCCTGCCTTAAGCCCAATCATTAGACTTGAGTGGCACAGTTTTGAGACTGTCTATGGCCCAGGAAAGTTTCAGCAAGTTCTGCAGTTTCTGAAAACATGAGTCAGCTAAGCAGCATCTTTGTTAAATATATGATCATCAGCCTTTGCCAAATGCATAATGCAGAAAACAGTCTACCAGCTGCATGGTGAAGAGGAGAAGTTATTAAAGAATTCAGGCAAAAAAAACCCTACATCTTCAAACAGAATTCACTTTACTCTTTTTTCCCCCTGTATTTGCCAGTTTCACTGAAAAAGCGTACTTGCTGGTTGGCTGTTTATCATTAAAACCATCAATATGACACACGTAACAAAAAGAACTCCATGTTACGCATGAATATTTTAACTGTTAGGCTATATTTCTAATCTTTTAAAACATTCAGTCTTAAGATGATATAGTGGTTCCAGTCCACCCACACAAACACAAGAGACAACTTTACTGAAGTGATACTGCTGTAGAGCTCTAAATAGCACCGTCTGCTTTAAACCCAGTAACACAAATGTTCATCTTGCTTAATCTTAGAGTTGTTTTCTACAAAGCTTCAGGCCTCTCCTCTGCCTCTCATTCCTATTCAGTCTTAATTGACACTATAGAAAATTATCTGCTCCCAATGGGATAAGTAGCATAGCCAAATCTGCCCTAACAACTGAAGTCAAGTAATGGATTAGTAGCCATATTGGTTGTCCTTTTGAAAAGAAAGCAAAGGAAGCAGGCTTTAAAGAGTGGCAAGCAGTAAAATAAGTGTAAGTGATAGTTTGTGGAATGTAAGACCCTGAATGTCTTGCATGTTCAAGCCTGTACAATTTAGAAAGGCAGAGTGTTCCACTATAGCAAGGACAGAAGAGACTAACGGAGCAACAAGAAATCCATATGCAGCTGTAGTTCCAGAAGACTAAACAGCTGGACACCCGATAGTGAGTAGCATCTACAATAGTAGGAAGGAGCCAAAGACATTCTGAGAAATTTTCCAGCAGAGATGGTCAGGAAAGTCAGTACACCCACAAATGCCTCTTCCTAGACATCTGCCTTTTTTAAAGTCAAGATCCCAACAACATACTAGCAAAGAATTTAAGGGCCTTGCTGAGACACTCGTATGAAATCCCCACACAGCTCTATTAGGGATAAGCCGCTCACAGGACTTCAAAGGGAAGCTGCTGCTAATCTCATGGGACATTTGTCCACCCAACAACAGCAGCCTTGAAACAGTCCACCTGCTTCAAAGGCTAAGGGTTACTTGGCCAGGAAGAGAGAAAAATGAAATCAGAACAGGTGCCTGATCTTGAACCTCCCTCTGCAATCTGCCTACTAGACAGACTGGTAATTCACAGACAGAGCTAAAAACATTTTGACCCCCAGTGAGCACAGCAGCTACCTGCAAGTGCCTTCACAAACCTGATGGAAGGCTGGTACCCACTTGCTTTCACTACTGCCTCCACATCTTCAGAGCACACACCTACACATACTTGCTCCCTCTTAGATCACCAAGGTAGAGAGCTCCCAGACTGTCAGTCAAGGCACCACCTCTTCTCTCTGTGAAGCCACCCTTGCTAAATCAGGTCCAGTTCCCTCTTTCCACTCCTTTCCAAATGGGCAAAAGGAAGGGTAGGAGAAAAAAGAAGAGGCACTCAAGAAACTGCCAAACATAATTAACTCCTCCATGCAGAGAAACTAAAGTTAAAACGGAGCACCTGACAAAGTTAATGATGCTCACATTTCAACTTTCACCACCACTAAAAGCAGACTAACCCTTCCTCTTCTCTTCGTTAACCAAGAGTGTTCTCAAAGTCCTTTTTCCACTAGAAGGAGCCCATGCATATATGCAAATTAAAGCAACCCATACCCAGATATCAAGCTACTTCCAGATTCATACCCTTTTACTTTACTATATCTAATAACAACACCCCTTACTCAATGGCCCTCTAGAAAAATTTAGGCTAGCCCTTTTTTTCTATTCTCTCAGATTCTTTTCTATGCACTATATGAGCAATAAGCAGTGGTAGCACTGTAGCCACGTCCAATGTCTCAGACTTCCCAACAAGATGACCGTAGTGTATAGATCGATATATTATGTCAGTTAAAAAAGTACCAGTTAATGTTAACACAACTTTGCAAAGCAAATTGTACATAAGAATGCGTGAACTGTGGTCAGTTTTTGTGGACATACAGGATTAGCTAAAACGTGTTCATATATAATAGTGTTCTCATTTTAAACAAATCCTAACTATTGAGGCCCTGGCCCCATCCTGTTTGGGTATACCACAAACAGATCTGTGTTGTATCCCGATCATATATAAACCTATCAGTTAAAGCCAGTTAGCCACTTCTCTGTAGACATATCTTGGAGGTATCCTGGAAGACAAGGCAGCAACATTATTTTATATGACAGACCCAGGAGCTGATCCCAACTAGGAACCTACCAAATTCATGGCAAAAACAGGCTGTGTCAGCTCCTTTAATCTTGCAGCATCCCTCATGTGCCCTCTCCCACTAAGTGGGGGAGAGGCCCTGCCACTAGCTTCCTATCAGCAGGGAGGAAAAAGATGTGGTTTTAGATATGGCACTGTTTTTGCCTCCTGGCTGGTCAGCAACAAGCAGCAAGGACCATCAAGGTGATTCAGTCAATCAGCAATGGGCTGGGATGCATGGGGGAACCTGCCAGATTAAAGGAGCTGCCGTGCAGTCCACTCCCTCTGTGATTTTGGTAGGTCTCTAGTCCCAAATGATACATGCTCATTTAGGCTGCTGTCATTTTCATCAATATATCTGATCTACCACACCTCTCAAACAGGGGTTCCCAACCCCCAGGCCATGAAGGGTCCGCAGGAGGGCTGGTTACCAGACCGGACGTAACCGCAGACCGGCAATCCACGGACTGGAAGGGACCGGCAGCCAACCCTTTTTTATACCGAGTATAAAATGCAGTTGGCTACCTGCCTGCAGTATCCCAGTCACTTCCAGTCCACGGCTTGCCAGTCCTCAGCACAAAAAGGTTGGGAACCCCTGCTCTAAAATGGTACTCTGTTACAGTTTACAAAGTAAGATTCACTGGTCTCTTATAAAACTGGTATGAACAGGTCCCAGGAACAGGGACAAAATTTCTTTGCTTTCTTCGTTGCACTGATGCAGAATGGGGTGCAGTTGCAACAGGCAAGAGACAGGACTGGTGGGTAGGCTTCTGTTCGTGTGTTTGCTTGCTTGCTTGCTTTTTTGAACTGGTGGCAAGCCATTCTGAAATCAAACAAACAATGATTACTAAGGCTGGTTCTGATTAATGCCAAGCACAGTCCCAATACAGTGGTCAGCCTTGCCAGGTGAATCCCAAAGCATTACTGATTTCAGTGAAATGTTAACAGGCACTAGTAGCACAGCAGGTAAAGTGAAGCCATAGCAGCAAAGGATCTAGCACAGGGGTGGGCAATTATTTTGGGCAGAGGGCCGCATACTGAGTTTTGGCAAGCCATCAAGGGCTGCATGACAGGCAGCAAAGGGCAGATTAATATTAATTTCCTAAATTTTTTAGCGGCCCCGTGAGCCCGAAAGAATGGCCTGGTGGGCCGCATCCAGCACCCAGGCCGCATTTTGCTCACCCCTGATCTAGTATGTTGACCAGTACATCAGAATATGAAGCAGCATCCTGTCTGAAGAAAGAGCTGTCTTATTATTTAAGTAGTTATAAGATTCAGTATTTAGGGTTGTCTATACAACAGTAGATGAATCATAAGTGATTCCAGTAATGATTATCTTGGTTTTGGCTCTCCAGACCTGTGTCAGCATAAAACTACTACTAAATGGACAAGATCATATTCATAAAAAGTTGGTTTTTTTTAATTCCTTGTGTGTTGTTAATAACAGGCACTCTCATTTTTCATATCCCTTTTGTCTTTTATAAATTGTTGGCATCCCACCCAGTTGATTCCAAAAGCTAAATCCAAAGTGACATTTATGATTCTAGCCAGTTTCTTGTTGGTTCCTATGTGATAGAGAGAAAAAAAATTCAAAAGTACCCACTGAATTTCAATGAGGCTTACAAGCCTAAGCCACTTCTGAAAGGACACTTGAAATCCAAAGTTGCTTATGTGCTTTTGAAAATAACATCAGACTACATTGGAACATTTTGGTTGCAAATGTGGCAGGGAAATATTCAAATCTGATTCTCTTGTAATTTCTTGAAAGCATTTATATTACGTTTAATACAGTATTTTGTACTCACCATCACTCGGAGATGAACTAAAAGCATTTGGGAATTAAGCTAAGCAACAATGCTCAGAAATATCATCATTCCTTCCCCCTCAGCCCCCGATAGAAGCAGATACATTAAAAGGTGCCATCTACACAATAAGACCAAGATTTAAAAAGGTGCATTTTCAGATGAACCACTGAACCATATTTCTCAATTAGAAAAGAGGGGCAATGAGCTGAGACTAACCACGGTGCAAATCTACCCTGCCTTCATTTGAAGAGGTAGACATACTTCAACAAACTAATGGGTCCCCATTTGCAAAGTCAAATCTCTACTAAAGAGAATGGATCCAGAGATTTCTGCAAACGTGCTGTTACCAGACCCTGTTTTCATGTCAGCATCTTAAAATATTTCACTTTGTGGTACCTGCTGGCAGGGAGAAGGAATCTGTTCTCTTTCTACCTCCAAGAGCTACCCAACTGCTGAGAAAGAAACTAGTCTTCGTTATTTCATCCCTTCCCTAGAAGTACCTGGTTGGTGAAAGTGCAAGCGAACCAATTTGACCTCTTGATGATGATGATGATGATGTCTCTTTGGTACTTCTATACTTCTAAAAGAGCCCTTCTCTATTCTAGTAATCAGAGCATGTCCAATAACTAGCTTCAGGAAGACAATATAGATGAAAATGCTATATGAGAAAGGCCCGTGCAGATATGGGCCAAATTTCTGTGGTCACCATTAAAGTCTTTGCAGATCTCTTTATAAGTGATTCACACGACTACAGCATTCCTTACACCAAGTATAAACGTTAGGTAACATAATTTGTAAAGACCAAACCAACCAATGCACTACTATATTCCCTATATAATAAAACATCAGGAATTAGAGGTGCACCAATATATCGGTGGTATATCAGATCAGCCCTGATAAAAGGAAAATTAACATTGGCACATCAGCTTTTTTTGGCCAGTGTAGCCAACAAAGTCACCAATAAATGCCACGTGCATGCACACAGCCAGCATAAACATGGCCAGGAATGCAGCCCAGCAACTTGGAGAGCAACCTCCTGCCAGTAAGTCTGTGGTGGGGGGAGGGGAAAGGGACTGAGGGGGGGGCAGACTGAGACCCCCACAGTGAGGGAGGGAGTGGGGTAGGGGCAGGCACTGCTCAACTAGGGTGGTGAATGCAACCCCAGGAGTGGAACAGAGCCATGGGCAGTTCGTCCAGTGGGCACGGGAAGGGGGAGAGAGGGGGCAGCTCCCCGCCACTGCATGTGCCCCCCAGATTTGTGTGGGGGGCAAGGGTTGGCTCCTCGCTGTGGGCTTGAGGCCAGGGGCTGCACCAGCCTCTTCCTGGCAGGGGGACCGGGCCAGGGCCCCACACGGAGTGGGCAAGTGGTGGTGCTGGGAGAGGTGGCAACAGGGTGGCTATGGGGAATTTTGGGGTGGCTACAGCCCAGCCCATAGCCACCTCTCCCAGCGCTGCCACCGCCCACCCCACCCCACCCCCGCCTGCCCCAAGCATAGCCCTGGGCCCAGCCACCCTGTTGGGAAAAGGCTGATGCAGCCCCTGGCCCTGAGCCCACAGTGAGCAGCCTGCCTCCACCCCACGCATAAATCTGTGGGGGCACATGCCCCCCATGCCTTCCCCAGGGGTATGTGCAGCAGCAGGGAGCCACCCCCTTTCCCCACCCACCCTCTGTCCCCTGGACAGCCGCCGCAGCTTCGTCCTTCTCCTGGGGTTGCATTCACTGCCCTGGCTGGGCAACGCCTGCTCCTACCCCACTTCCGTCCTCACTGTGGAGGCCTCGATCTGCCCCCTCACACCCCGTTCCCCCTCCCCCCCAAAGACTTACCAGCAGGAGGCTGCTCTCCAAGCTGCCAGGCTGCATTCCTGTAAATCAGCTATCAGATTGGTATTGCATGATATGGGTGGTTAATTATCAGCCATCGGTCTCAGACAAGAAAATCTTTATTGGTGGACCCCTATCAGGAATATCCTGGTTACATTAAACTCCTTGCAAGTGCAAAATTGTAAGTTATTAATGAATACTGTAACACAGAAAGAAAGAAATGAATGAAAATACAACACTTAATCACTGAAGTTCTCCGCAGAATGAAGCAGCTAATACAACGTACCACACTGCCCATAACATCCAAACAGGAATCCATTTCTCTGCTTCTAATTTTGAAAGTTGTTATATTTACAGGAATTATAATTAAACACACATAAATGGTTCCTTTCCCTCAAGCATTCTTTTTAATAACAGCCCCACCTTCTATATTTTTGGACTGACTACACTTCATCATGTAGGCTGATGATATATAAATTGAAATGGCTGCAGAGATTATCTCAGTCACCACAGCATACCATAAAGTTTGTCCTGAAATGGAAACAGAGGAAGAAAGACAAGACAGCAGACAAGCAGTAGGAAGACCTACAAGTAAGAACTACCCAAAAGCTGCATGCCACCTGACAATACACAAGTCTCAAAAAATCTAGTATACCAAGGACCTTTTACTAACAAAGTGTGTGGGGGAGCAGGTTTTCATACTAACAAACAAGTTAACACTGAGCTGAGAGTCAAGTGACTCAGAACAATGGCCAGTATATAATAAATCTCTTATTAAGGAGGGCACAGTACAAGATGGAGATGAGCATGGGGTGGGGAAATTCTTCTTGAAACACTGCAAGTCAAAGTAAAAATATGCTGGGCTCAACACATAATTAGTAATGCACTTACAATCATCTGTATATTTGACCTTCTTAGAGCATTTAATTTCAAGCCAGACCTAAGAAGAACATCATATCATACTATTACTATTATCATGATCACATTTCAACCAGTATCATATCTTTAGAGATGGAACTTGGAGGATAGTTATAAAGAATTTGACATATTCCAGGTCAGTATGGCTTCCCTAGATAAGTGCAGAACTCAAAGTTCAAGGTTGCAGGATACAGAAACAAAAAAGTCAGAGAGAAATGTCTAATGATAGACTAATTGTAGAGAATAGCAAACTGTTCTAATCTTTGCAAAAACAGGACATGCTCTGAATGAAAGGCTGGCCATGAGAAAAGTGGCTGAGAGCATGCCATAAAAATGGATGTTAGTAGCTTCCTTAGGGAGGCCTGAGAAAGTACTGCAATACCCAAGAACTTACTTATGTCTATCCCAACCACACAGCTGGTCCAATCAAAGATATCACCTTACATAAAAATGGACAACAACTGTAGATTCAAGAACATAATTCTACAGATGCATGGAATCTTTGAGCTCTCAAGCAGGCTCACGTGGCTGGGAAAAACCACGTATAACTGCCAGTTGTGTCAATTCATCCTGGAATGGGAATATTTCCATCTTGTGCATCACCACTAGTAACAAAGGGTCTCTAGGCCAGTGTTTCTCAGCCCGTGGGTCACAAGAATATATGAGAGTCATGAACAAACTTTAAAAATGGATTAACCTTTCAAGGAGAAAAACATGGGGAACCGTGGGTTTTCCCTTGAAGGCTGGCCTAGCCTGCAAGGGGCAGCTTGGGGCCCCTCCATGCCCCACGCATAACTCCCCCAGGAGATCGGGATCAGGAATGAGGGGCCAGGGAGCTGTTTTCTACTTAAACTATTTACTGGATTGAGACTGGCCATCAATGTTTACAAACGGGTCCTGGTACCAAAACGGTTGAGAATCACTAGGCCCCATTATACCCTCAGGTTCTAGCCCACAGCTCTCAGCAGGTTTTCACAGGGTGTGTTCCTATAGGTATGAAGTCCAGGAAAAACTGAAATGCTCTTGTTCCAGTTTGCTACCACAAACAGATCATTCTCACCCTCTACAGCATATTGTCTAGTCAACCTTTCCAACCATGTAACTTATGGCAGTTTCCTTACATTATGCCCCACAAGACAGAAATAAGATCTTAAAGTTAGCACATGGATCTGACAGACTACAGAGACACATAAATGATTTCCTACCTAGATTACAGTCCTATCCTGATCTGATATCAAAAGTCATTCTAAACTGTAAATCAGGAATTACAGCAATAGACCTGAACTTGAAACTTCACATTGCTTTTTTCCTGTAAAAACAATCATATGAGAAGGGAAAGAGGTGGCTGGATTTAGTCTCTCCCTAAATGTGTTGGGACCACCACATCAGCTATAAATGAAGCAACCTCAACAGCCACAAATATATAAGGGACTTTGGCTTCTGTGACTTTCAGTTTCCTTTCAAAACATGGGCCTCTACCACATGGATATTTTCTGTACCATAGAGCTGCAACAATGCAAACCAATACTACAGTTTTGCTGCACCAGTGCAAACTCTGAATTACACTAAGGAAACCTGCTCCCATTAAAAATGAAATCCTAGTGCAGAAAGGGCAGTTACTTTCTTATATGCCCCTGAGCACAACAGAAATATCGTTAACCATTATATATTTCTTCAACAAAAAAGATATTCTAAACTAGATGAAATGTGATCGAGTCAGAGAATCAGATACCCAGTTGTTTTTTTGTAATACCATAAGACGAAGCTATATAACACAGGAATTTGGCATCACGCACCCTTCACTTTGGAAGGCAGTCGTTGGGATTGAATTTGTTAACAAGCATCACCCTTCCCAGAGTCCCTGAAGCAAGACAGACTATTAGTTTATATCTGCCATAGTTATCCATTTAGATAGTAGGCGTATGCCTAGAAAGGAAGCTGTCTTTTCTGATAGTAAAAAAATAGTTTGTGAATTTACTTGTTATTTTATTAATGTTATTTTCCTCAAGCATTTGGGAATGCGAATAACCCAACACGTTGCCAGGGTCATTTGACCCCAGTACTCTTTCCTGCCATGGCAGGGGGTCAGGCTTGATGATCTGCTCAGGTCCCTTCCGACCCTACTAACCATGAAATTATGAAACAATCTCTAGGCATTTTTATCCGTCTTCTTTAAAAACATGCATTTCTCCCAGCTCCAGCCTTCTGAGGGGAAGGGGAGTGAGGGAAAAATATACAAAGGGAAAACAGTCTTCTCAAGACTGACGACTAGACAGAATAAGCGTCTTTAGGCTATTGATATGATGCCACTCTTCATCATATTAACAGGACTGCTGTAGAGCAGTACAAGGCACCCGTCTCCCCGAGCCAGACAGGCTATGGGGAAAGCACTTGGGAGCACAAAAGCCCAGACGCAGCTTTGATTCCTAGTCTATCCGCCACGCTCCTTTGTGGAAGAGTCCCTCCAGGGTACCTCAAATTTCACACCCCCACTTCCCAATTTCCGTTTGCTCGCTTGGAGTTATCCACACCCGGCTCACTCACGTTACCAACGAAGCACGTTCCCAGCTATACGAAACAAAGCATTTTTTTTTAACCAGACCTGGTTTTCAAACTCCGTCCCCGCAGCCGCAGCAGGGCCCAGGGGGCTCGGCTCACAAGATGACTCAGGAACCCGGCCCGGCCGGCCTGGTGCTGGGGCAGCTCTGCCTGCCCTCCAAAGCTCACGGGCACCAGGCTCCGAGTTGGGCCCCCCCACCCCGAAATAACTTGGCGGTGAAAGCCGTGCGCATCCCCCCACATCCCTGCCCAGGACACAGCCCGGCCTCCAGCGCTCACCGCAGCGGGGAGGATCCCTCCCCTCAGCCCTCAGGGGTGGGCCTGCCCCGGGGCCCAGCTCCGCGCCCCCTCGGCCTCCCCCGGCTCCCGAACAAAGCGCGGCGGCGGCGCCCCGGGCCCGCACTCACCTCTGCATGGCCCCGCAGGCCGAGGCGGGCGCCTCCCTCCCGCGGCGGGGTG
>NW_017729031.1:1868395-1869918 GCF_001723915.1 Gavialis gangeticus | reverse complement strand
CGAGCCAGCGCGCCGTCCGCCGCCCGCTCCCGGCCGCGCTCGGGCAGGGCCGGGGGTCCCGGCGCCGCACGAGCCCTCGCCCGAGCGCGGGGCCTGTTCCCGGGCCCAGCTTCTGTCCCTAAGCATGGGGGGCATCTCTGAAGCCCTTGGCTGGATTCACGGGACTCCAGCAGCCGGGGCTTTAAAGGGAGACCCTGAGAGCGGCTTTCGGTACAGGGGGCAAGTGGGGCTCAGCGGGCGAATGGGAGGTAGGCGCCCGCACGGCCCAGCCGGCTGCTGGGGAGAGGGCTGCGCCGCGAGGGAGACGAGGAGCCCCCCCGCCCCACGCGGGCGCCAGACGGGGCCGGAGTAGCCTGTCTAGCAGCGGACAAACCTGCTTTCCTACGCGCGGGCTCTGCCCAGCACAGCTAGCTCACGGAGGGGCTGGGGAAGCAGGGCTGGAAGGGACCTCACGAGGTCATCTCTCCCAGCCCCCTGCTCAAGGCTGGGTGGTCCCTGAGTAAACCGCCTGGTGAAGTGTCTGTCTGTCGGACTTGTTCCCAAGCACAGAGGCGGCGTGTCTGCTCCAATGCCTGACCGCTCTCATGGTCACCAAGTTCCCTCTAGTCTCCAGCCTAAATTTCCCCTGCTGCAGCTTGAGACCTTTGCTCCTAGTCCTGTCCCCTACAGCCATCTCTATCCTCTCTATAATCATCACCCTTCAGGTATTTGAAGAGCTACACCAAATCTCCCCTCGGTTTTTCTTCTCCAAGCTAAATAACGCTAGTTCTTTCAGGTTTTTGTCATAAGTCTTGCCTCCAAAGCCCATAATAATTTCTGTTGCCCTGCACTGGACTCCTTCCAAACAGTCCACGTCCTTCTTGAAGTGCGGGACCTAAAACTGGATGTGGCACTCCTGGTGAGGCCTCACCAGTGCTGAACATTGCCACCAGCTGGGAAGATACAGGATCTCAAGTACTTCCGTAGGTGACTAGCCTTCCATAAGGGAAGCCACTGCCAACATGCCTTCACAGTTCCTGGTACCCAAGGTAGTTAATTTAAAGCTAGCTTAGGCATGCACGTGCATACCCCTATTGCATCTCTCATTGCAGTGTAGACCAAGCCACAGACCTCATCTCTAGGTTTGGATTCTTTTCTGTACCTCTTGCCATCAACCTTCTCTCCAGCCCCTGACAAATGTCACACCAACATGTGACAAGTGCTAGTCCAAGTGAGGCAGAATCACAAGGTGCGTTGCCATTTTGCCTCAAGCTCTACATGCGCGCTGAACTTTGGAAAGTGAGGAGTAGGGAATACATTGAAGGTGAGGGTACAAATTCAGTTACTTTGACAAATTTTCCCTTCAGGTATGTCTGCAGCTCCCTTCAAGGCAGTGGGCAGTAGGCTGGCAGAGGTATAACTAGAGGAGAAATTAGGTTCCTGTAGTGTTTAAAATGAGGAAGAGCCATTGATCTTACTGGTAAAATACAGCCCCTCTTCTCTCACCACTCCTGCATACCTTCCCCCCCCCCCCCAAAAAAAAT
>NW_017729031.1:1866895-1868115 GCF_001723915.1 Gavialis gangeticus | reverse complement strand
CCCCCCCCCCCCCCCCCCCCCCAAAAAAAATGATTCAGGGCCTGCATGAAAACTTTGGAAGTCGTGTAAAGTACAATATATGTGGAAACCATTAACAAAAAGCAAAGTGTGCTTGTGGAAGTTGGGTGTAGCAGCCTTTTGGGGATGGTTTATTGGTCCATACTGTTGGAGCCAGGGATCTTTTCATCCCAGCAGGGAAACTGAGTGTGCTTTCGCCTTAGAAAACAGGGAGGTGTGGTTCCTTCAAAAATGAATCTCTCAGGATTGGGGAAGGTAAACAGGGAGCATATAAAATGGATTTGTAGTAGAAGGATTATGCAGCTGGATATTGGCACTTCCCTTGGATTAACTGAACTGATATTACATTTTCTTATAACAAGTATTCAGTGCTGCATGTTCTCTTTCAGCACAGAGTGTAAAGCATAAGCATGTTAGATTTTTCTAAGTACAATGCCTGAAAGAATCTACAAGAAATTATCAAATTCTGCTGTTACCCATCTCCCTCAGTTGGAAGATACAAATCAATTAAAAGGAGAATCTACCCCTGCTATTGTTACTCAGTGATTTTTAGTTTTTTTACATCAGACACTTTATTTTATTAAAGCATAGCTTTGCTATAGGGAAATGTAATCAGATAAAGTTGGAACCTTGGAGCTAGACATTTTGTAAAGCAAAAGGAGAATGTTGGATGTGGTTCAGGAGGCAATATGGAAAATAGGAAAATGCAACATCTGGGGCTCATCACAAAAGGCAGTTTACAAACTCAGGGTTGGAGAGAGGCTCTGTTGCTAGTAAAAACTATTTATCTGGTCTCTCTGGACTCCATTCAAATTGCTTTAACAGGCAATGATCAACTTAAGCAGCAAAGTTGTTTTTTTTTTTTATTTATAATGGCAGTTTTTAAAGAGTGCCATTTTAACTCTGCAATGCAACTTGGCTGCACTGTTATAAGTATTCCCAGCCATAAGGAAAAGTTGAGCCACTGACTCAATCTGTTGTCTCTATTTACTATATTATACTGAAGAATGAAGCATATGAAAATTGGATTCATCTTTTGAAAGTCTGTTGTTCTCAAACTATTTCTTACTCTTTTGTAGCTACTGTGGTGTTGCACTAAACATGGAAAATTAAAATAAAAAATAACCACAATAGAATTAAATTAACTACCAACAGAGTAACTGTAGCATATTATGTTGGAGACTGTCAAAGTTGTTTTTCAA
>NW_017729031.1:1849549-1861895 GCF_001723915.1 Gavialis gangeticus | reverse complement strand
TGTTTTTTTTTATTTATAATGGCAGTTTTTAAAGAGTGCCATTTTAACTCTGCAATGCAACTTGGCTGCACTGTTATAAGTATTCCCAGCCATAAGGAAAAGTTGAGCCACTGACTCAATCTGTTGTCTCTATTTACTATATTATACTGAAGAATGAAGCATATGAAAATTGGATTCATCTTTTGAAAGTCTGTTGTTCTCAAACTATTTCTTACTCTTTTGTAGCTACTGTGGTGTTGCACTAAACATGGAAAATTAAAATAAAAAATAACCACAATAGAATTAAATTAACTACCAACAGAGTAACTGTAGCATATTATGTTGGAGACTGTCAAAGTTGTTTTTCAAGATTTTTATTGAGATCATTGATGCAGCCCAGCTTAATGCATTCAAACTGATGATCCATATATCTGCCTCACAGTAATGAACATAGCTGAATGAAAAGGAAAACAAATTGATTTATAGTCATTTTGTAAATAAAAAAGACAAATCTTCTGTGTTGTTGTTATTTTGAGGTGTTTTTGCAACTACTGTATAAATAAATAATACAACTCCTAAAAGATACCCAGGAAAATTATTCCTCTGAATACTATTAGGGAACATACTTCATCTGCCATGTGTGACCAGTAATTTTCCTGATTAAAATGTTTGTTATTTGATTAGGGATTGCATGCGACTTACAAACCAGCTGCGCAACTCTGCTATTAAATAGTCGAAGTCACCAGTTTGTAAACAACCAATAACTGTATTTGTCCAGACTAGTAAAAAGAAGACTGAACTCAGGTTTTGAATCATTGGCTAACCAAAGCACTAGCTAATTTCATACCCCAAAGTTTGACCAACTCCAGAAACAAATGATAAAGACACTTTTGTTGTGATACAGACCAGAGCCATTTTCATTTCTAAAATGTAATCCTTGGGAATAAGAACAATGCCATTTTATGTCCCTTAAATGAACTCTTCACATTTCTCTTTCCAACATGCCTTGATGTAAAGCCAAACATCAGAGACCTTACCTCATCTTAAATTGCAGCAGACTCTGGAGTATGGAGTTGCTATGCTAATTAGTGGGGCCCACAAAGCCTGAATGATCTGAAGGAGTGGAAGCTGGCATAGAGAATCCTGTGACATGCAAACAAATGACAAAGATTATAGCTAATTTCCCTCAATATTTAAGTAGATTAACCCCCAGCCAGGCAGGGTGAATTTACCTGCACTGCACAGTTAAACGTTAAGGAAATCCTGATGCATACAATCACCAGGTTTACTCTTTTTCATAATGGTCTGAGATCCTTTTAAGATAAGAATATCAACCCAAGAAAAAATTTAGAAACCTAATGATGAGAAGGATTATTTATAAAAAGGCCCTGGTCTACATACGGGTTTTGCACCAAATTAAGACAAGCTCAGCTATACCTGTAAAAACACCTTTCTGCTGATAGATCTTTGTCAGCATTTGGAGGCTGCACTAATTTAACTAAATCTGTTTTGCTACTGATTACAAGTTGTGGAAAAACTGAGTGTTGACCAGGCTGAAATGTTAAACACTTGGAAAAGTGTTTCTCATCTCTGGGAAAAGGCATTTCTTTTTTTCTTTTTTTAAAAAAGGGGATTCAATGAGCCCGATTTCAAACCTAATTGTACCCAATTAATATCAGTAAAGCACTTAGGGGGAGAAGATAACATCATGGAAACCCTGCACCATATTTTAAACAAATTCAAGAGACTCAAAATGGACAGTAAATACCATGGGCGACTCAACGAATACTGTTTGTTGTCTTCCGTTTGTATCTCATGCATTTCCCTGATCAAAATCCAGTCATAGCTAGAATGATTCCCTCTACTCAGCTAAACTTCATCTAATAGGATTTAAAAAACAACTCAGTAGATCACTTGATAACGATGTACAGGCTGTAGGGTCTACTGACTCTCTAGCTCACTGACAGTGAAGGAACAAGCCATCCTAACGTGTAGGAAGACTAGCAAGTATGGTAGAAGACCAGCTTGGCTTAGCAGGGAAACCTTCAGTAAACCACATCGCAAAAGGGAAGATTATAAGAAGTGGAAACTTCAACAGACAGCTAGGGAGGAGTATAACAGTATTGTTCAGGAATGCAGGGATGAAATCAGGGGGTGCTTGTACATGTGATGAAAATTGCCTGTTTTTGTGGTTTAATAGTATCATACTACACGTACGTGGGGGGGGGGTTGCAATTTAAATGAGTTTGTTACATTGCGAACTAAATCATATCCCCATGTAGTTTAGTTTGCAACATAGCTACTTATAACATTGCAGCCTTTATTCTAACAGCGCACCCCCTGGACATGGGAGAGGTGGACTGAAGGCAGAAGCAGCAAGGGGCCCAATCTCTTTTTTTCTTTTTCAGCGGAGTCTGCCCACGTCTCCTGCAAGCAGAGGGCAACCTGCCAGCAGGCCGAGCGGCCCCTGAGCTGCGAGGGACCCTGGTTTTTCCCTCCATGGTAGCGTTGCCCTCCAGGGCCACCCATGTGGGCTGCTAGAGGAGCACCCGCTAGATCCAACTCTTCCCCAAGCCTGCCGGGTCTTCCAGCACTTCATGCACTGTCCCTGCCAGCTGGGACTACGCTGGCTTGCCCTGGGGTAGTGCAGGGAAGCAGCAGGAAGGTAGCTGGGTGTGCTGGCAGCTGGAGATGGCAGCAGAGATGGTGCATAGCGCTCTGGAAGCCTGGTGAGCCCGAGTTTCCCCGAGCCTGCCCAGGTTTCCAGAGCACCATGCACCATCCCTGCCCCCTTCTCCAGCCACCAGCACACCCAGCCGCCCTCATGCAGCTTCTCTGCGCTGTCCCAGGGGCAAGCCAGCCTGTTCCTGGGTGGTCCCAGGCAGCAGGAAGGCAGCAGAGACAGTGCACGGGGTGCTGCTTCCTGGGCAGGCTCAGGCAAGAATTGGATCTGGCCACATGCTGCCTCCGAGCTGGGGCAGCATCTGGCCTACTAGCAGACCAGCCTGCCAGCTCCGGGGGATCCCATCACTGAAGAGGTAAGGACCGGGGCCTCCCACAGCTCAGAGGCAGCTCAGCCTGCTAGCAGCTCATATAGGGAGGCTCCATTGGGGAAAAAAAGTGTCGAGAGGCCTGATCCCTTTTTTTTTTTTTTTTTTTGCAGAGTTGCCAGCAGGCCCTGAGCTGTGGGGATCCCCAGTCCTTCCCTCTGCAGTGGTTGTGCCCAGTAGGGCTGCCGGGGTGGGCTGCTAGTGGGCCGGGTGCTGCCCCAGCTCGGAGGCAGCACCCAACCCAATCCAACTGTTCCCTTAACCCAAGCTGGAGTAGCCCCCTGGCCACTAGCAGCCCACCTGGGTGTCCCCAGAGGATGCCACTGCCATGGAAGGAAGGGCCCCAAGCAGCTCAGGGGCCACTCAGCCCCATGGCAGCTCACTACCCGGCTGCAGGACGCAGGCAGCTTCACAAAGAAAAAAAGAATCAGGGCCCTCACCATAACAGTGATGGAAGCCTCTACATTGAAGTGGTGGTATTTTAATAGTCACAATTAAAAACCCACTGTTTCAATTTAGAGGAATAAACCCCTGTCATGTGTACAAGTGCCCTGGAAGGCCAAAACGCAGTTGGAGTTGCAACTAGCAAGGGATGTGAAGGGTAACAAGAAGGGTTTCTACAAGTATGTCAGTAACAAGAGGAAAATCAGGGAATGTGTGGATCCCTTACTGCAGTGTTTCTCAACCCATGGTACACGTACCCCTGGGGGTACACAAGACATGGGCAGGGGGTTTGTGGGTGCTGCATTTTGAGTTTGGCTGGCACCCTCACCCAGCGGGTTGGAGGCATCTTTGCCTGCTCGAGCTGGAAGTTCAGGCTGTCACCCCTCCCGCGGTGTCCTGTGCACCGGGGCTTTCACTCCCCAGTGTCAGTGTGCTGGGGGATAGGGAGGGAGACCCTGCACAGGCTGCTTTGCCCCAGGCTGTGGTCCATGAGGAAAAAGTGGGACTCAGCTCGCAGTGGTGAAACCAGAAGTGCCATGGGGGGGACTTCCGGTTTTGCTTTTGCCACGTCAATTGGCAGGGGGTACGTAAGGTACCAAAGGTTGAGAATCACTGCCTTGCTGAATGGGGGAGGCAACCTTGTGACAGAGGATGCAGAAAAGGCTGTGGGGATGTGGACAAATTGGAGAGAGTCCAACAAAAATGGTGAGGGGACTGGGGGACAGGACTTATGAAGAAAGACTGAGGGAACTGGGCTTATTTAGTCTAGAGAAGAGGAGACTAAGAGAAGACTTAATAGCAGCTTTCAACTACCTGTAGTGGGGTTCGAAAGGGGATGGAGCTAAACTGTTCTCAGTGGTGTCAGATGACAGAACAAGAGGTAATGGTCTTAAGTTGCAGCAGGGGAAGTTTAGGTTAGATATTAGGAAGAATTGTCTCAGTAGAAGGGTAGTAAAACACTGGAACAGGTTACCCAGGGAGGTGGTGGACCCTCCATCCGTAGAGGTTTTTAAGACGCAACTAGACAAAGCCTTGGCTGGGATGATCTTGTTGGGAATGGTCCTGCTTTGAGCAGTGGGTTAGACTACACGACTAAGTTGTAGTGGACCACATTAAGAGTAATTTACCATCATGTTTTCTAAGCCAACATAACCATAAAAGAAGTCTGAGTTCTCTCTATCTTTACTGTAGACTGTCCTGGGATAAAAGTACAGTTTCTAATTTTCCAAGAATAGATGATCCCAAGCAGTCTGAAAGGATGGTGTGTATCCTGTCAGATAGCTGGGGAAAGAATTCTATCCTTCCTTTCTCTAGACTTGATTTAAGTGGACTTTGATTGGCTTATTATGATTAATGCAAATGTTTTCATGGAGGAAGAAATATTAAAGTATTTAAAATACAGAGAAGTCTAGATTCAGCTCAACAGCTCAAGACCAGTAATTTTCCATAACGTACTGCCAAATTGCTGGGTATGACATTCAAGTAGTTTTTGTGTAGGTGTCCATCAGGAGAAAATACAGCTCCAGTAAAGACACATTTTCAGCAAGAGAAGTCTAAAGAGTGACTCCTAAATCCATATTTAGTTACGTATCTTAATAGCTAGGTATCAAACATGTACCCAAGGTGTTTAAGCTGGGGGCTGAAAGTGACAAGCCGAGGGCTTCTGTTTGCAGCAGAAACACGGCTGGCACCTGGGTTCATTGCAAACAGAAGCTCTCTGGTTGTCACAGCCCCCAGTTTGAATACCTTGGAAACATCATTAATGACCTGCAACCCCTCCTGGAAAATGGTGACCATCTCCAGGTAGCCCTGGGGGACAAACCTATCCTGGCTTATGAATAGCCCCGCTATATCAAATGGTGTCTCTCCAGCAACAGGCTACCTATCTACCTCCTATTCTCACTGAGGCACCAGGCCTTGAATGTGAAATTGTAGAACAAAAAAATCCTCCAAAGACTGGATTGGGTTAAGTATGGTAAACAGGGAACTACGAATTCTTATTCTATTACCTGGATTAGCTTTTATATCCCTATAGATTTATTGCATTGCTATTCTCTCTACCCCACTCTGCCTCTCCCAGCACTGTCTTCTCTCCTTCCTTCCCCTCCTCCCCACTGCCATCCCTGAGTTTTAAATCCCTCCTGATAGCCTGCTTTCTGTATGTCCTTTCATAGCATCCAGTGCAGTAAGCTGTTGCTCACAAAGCTTATGCATCTGATTCAGTTAGTCTGTAAAATACTGCTTACCTTCAAACTGACAGGGCTAATTAATTCTCTCTGCATCCAAGTAGCTAAATTTTCAAAGGTGCCAAACATCCAGTAGCTTCTCATGATGTGACATGGGACCTACTGTTAACCTAGCACTTGTGAAATCTAGATTCTTACTTACAGGTATGTACAGAAGTACTCCATGCATGTTTTACAGTGATGTAATTTAGAGCATTTTTTATAGCTTTATAAAGTTACAGCACTCTCAAACACGACAGAAGTGCAGTGTTTAGTTGGGGGTCCTCTGAACCTCCCTGCGCTTTCCAAGTTAGGAGGCAGGAGCTGCTCTGCATCCTCCTAGGGCTTCTCCACTGGTCAGAAATTTGACCAGCATACAGAAATTTAAAGTTCTGTAGGTTGCTAAAGTGCTGTAAAATACAGCACTTCAAATGTAATACAAGGGTTCATTTAAAGTGCTGTATCATTTTAAAGTGTTGTAAATCCATGCATTTCTGTTAAGACATGGAAAGAACTTGCTTTAAATGGTGGAAAAAGCAACCTCTCTACACATTTAATAGCCTAACTATAGCCACCAAAAGACACATCCCACTTCATGCATTAGGCACCCAAGGGGACATAGACAGTGAACTGTAATCCTGCTTGAGTCCTTAAAAATCTTTTAAGATCTGTTTTTCTAACATGCTGTACTTTTAGCCTTATAAGTCACAAAAAACCAGAAAGCCCACACCTAAGAGGCAGAAGACCCACCCATCATTTGTGTTAAGTCCATGTGGGCAGTTAATACATTTTTAAATGTTGGCCTTATTCTTTGAGAGTAATTGTAATATCAGGTGAATACTCTTAGATTAAAAAGCACCTCCGCTGACTGACATGTGGCAAGATCACCTAGGTAGAACAGAAAACTGCATGGCTTAGAAGAATCTTTGCATTGTGGAGTTTCCACTCCCTTTTTTGTAGGTTGGCATGCTCTTGAAAAACTTTGATTAACCCACTAATTCACACAACACAGCTGTGAGGGGAGAACTGAAGTTAAATGCATGTAAAAAGCACAGAAGAAAGTAATATTAGGGGGCAGGATCAGCATTCATGAGTTCATGGCTAACAGTTCTGTACAATTAACTCTCATAACTTTTACATTTAGCAGATTGTCTGAAGATGAGTAAGCAGAGGAAAATATTAGGTTGGTGAATGAATCCCAGTATTGTCCTTATAGTTGGGGATGGCCCTGTTTTGAGCAGGGGTTTAAACTAGATGACTTCCTGAGGTCTCTGCCAACCCTAATTTTGTATGATTCTATATACACATTCCTATGTATTCTCCATCCCTTTGAATATTACTTATTCATTGTTGCTGACAAAAATTCTCCTTAAAAAAGGAAACAATTTTTTTCCATCTACTGTCCATGTAACTTGTTATGACTTTAAAGTTGATTGCAAATGCTGGGAGTTATTGCTTTTTATTATTCCTTCCATTAAAAACAGCAATGAAACCATATTAAAATCATAAATAGACTGTACATTTAGTGGCTGCAGAAAATGGCTGCCAATTTGGAGGTGTGTGTTCCAGATTCTTCTATTACTTGCCTTGTGATCCTTCACAAATCACAATTTTTCTATGATTCTACGAACAGTGAGAGAGAGACAATAACACCCACCTTTCTAAAGCATGTTGAGTTCTTCTGAGGAAAGGTGTTACACTTAATACCATGTTGATTTATGTAGGTATTGTGGGAATAAATTGCCATTCCTTAAATCTAGAACAGTCCCACTGATTTTCATGTAGTTATCATGTAGCTTTGCATTCTATGACCTCAGAAAGTGATTGTGAACAAATTACCTAAAATTCACTCAGCAAGAGCAGGGATGGCAAGCATCGGCTCCTATACTTATCTTACCATAGTACGTCAGGCAAAAGGCAGGGCAGCGTGGCACCCTAGGGTGCATCCCCATGAGCATGCGTATGTATTTTCCCAGGGACAAATACCAGCAGCGCATAGTTGTGCCTCTGCTACTTGTTCCTGGGGAATACCCCTGCACGTGCACTTTGGTGCATGGCAAATTGCCCCAGGTGGGATAGGGGAGGCTAGAGCCAGCACCTGTGCTGGCCCCAGCAGCCTTACCTGGGGTCCTGGGGGCCTCCCAGGGCTGCAGCCATGATGATCCTGCCGGGTGTTGTCTGGACGTGCCCTTAGAGTCTAACTAGTTCAGAGAGTCAAGATTTTTTAGGCAACAGCCTACTTTGTCATATAATCTGATGAAGTAGGTTGTCCCCTGTGAAAGCTTATGCTGCTCTGAACCAGTTTGTTTCTAAGGGCGTGTGTAGATGAAACAGGGCTCCTTGTGACGGCCAGAACCAGAGGGATTAATAAGCAATAAATATGTGCTTCTTGGAGGCATTTGGTATTTTTGCCTAACAGGTAATATTAGCTAATATAAAGCTTGTAAGTTTGTAACCCACAAATGTAACTTGTCTGTCATAAGTTTAACCAAAATGATAAAACTAGCTGTTCATGGAACTGACTGGGCCCCAAAGGCAAAGTTGTAGCTGCAAGATTAGCTGACCTAATGGTTTTTGCTCAGGTTTCAGCCATGGAGCTGCACGGAGCCTGGTGCTTCACTCTGTGGCTGTAGGGTCAGCAAACTAAAACTCCTCAAAGGAGTTTTAGTTTGATGCACCCCAAGTCATTTAAGGTGCATTACACCACCAAATTTCCTGCAACGGCTGGAATTAACGTGCAATACACCGCCAAGGCATGCAAACACCAACACCATTAAAGCAGTGCAAAAGCATTTAGCCTGCTTTAAAGTGTTGTGTAAACATGCATCTCATTTCATCTACACACGGCCTAAGGTGCCACCTTGCCCTGCTTTCTGCTTTACTTCAGGATAAGTGGATAACTACCTCTCTCTACTCATAGTACCCCAGGGCTCCACTGTGTTACATTAATCCTACAGAAAGAAATCTGAGAACAATATTCCGTCTCTCATGAGCTTAAAATTCCCAGTAAGAATGTTTCCCATTGCTTTGTAGGCTCAAGCTATATTGTAAAGTTTCAGATTTCCAAAAACAGTAATGAAGGAAACATTGGGAAAACTAAGGATGGCCTTGAAGCACAAATCCCTTCTCTTGTTTTAACCAGTTTATTTTCTTGTAGGGCTTGCTCTTGTTTTTATTAAATGGCAGGGTAGTTTTGTCATTTCAGTAGGAGCAGGAACAAACCCATATGAAACTGATAACACTAAACATTTCTAAAGTGTATCTATATTGGTAAAATTTGTAAACATTTTTTTCTGCATTGATGTAAACACTCTGGTTGCAATCTACAGTGCTAAAGGATAGATGCACAGATGGTTTTTACCACTGTTGGGCAGGGTTAGACAAAATAGTTTTTACAAACTGAGGTGAGGGTCATCATCATTTTCTTTTAAATAAATGAGATATCAAAGGATTTGATTCATTCACCTGACCTTGTACAGTAAACAGAGCTGAAAAGAAATATTTGTTTAGAAGAATTATTATTTCTTCTAAAATGTGCACTAAGAGATGCATTGGAAAAGTGTGACACTAGATTATATTAAATCATATGTATGATTACTTGGAATATTGTTAAGATTAAAGAATGCTAAATATATTTAAAACAGTATATGTGCAGAATGCGATTGCTCACATTTTGGATATGAGCTACTTTATAGAAGTAATAATCCATCTGACCTTTCATGCTTTTTCTTTTATTGCATTCTTTTCTTTTGCTTTAGGGAAATTTCACCATTTGTATAGAACACAAACATAATAAGGTACTGCGATTACAGTATAAATGCAATAGTTCTACAATTGTTCCCTCTCAAAACCATGACATAATTTAGGTCTGACTGAACGCATTGATTGAAAAAAGCATTGAAACTACTCAGAGGTTAGGTTTAAATATTAAAATAAGTGATTGTATTTATTACAGTAATAATTTTGTGTCTTAGAATACGTGTAAGTATTTCATAAGGTTTCTGAGTCAAGCGTATATGAGTCACAAAAATAATATAAGCCTCAAATAATCAGACTGTTAAAAGACAACAGAATGGACCTGATGTGACAATACATGCACAGCTCTCAGTAATTTCATTCAGGATTATTAATCTAAAAGATTGGATCCAGCAAAGCTATTGGCATTTCATTAATTATAAAAGGGTGAGATTCTGCAGACACTCATACCATGACATCAGTTAGGCCTTGAAAATTTAGGCATACATGCAGGTGTATAATTTTACATGTGTATACATTCCCACTGATTATATTTTACCTAAGTAATCTCACTGGTTGCAATGGGATTACCTGAGAAGTAAAAAGTCAAACTCATTACAATCATGAGGACAGAGTCCAACACAAACCAATTGTTCCTCATTCAACTTTGCAAAAGCCACACAGTGTTATTAAATTAAGCAAAACCAACTTCTCATATCACAGCATTAAATAGCACTACTCATTTACATTCCATTTTTAAATATCACTTGCAATTAGTCCACTTTGCTTTCCAAACTCATCATCTGCAACATTTAGTTCTTACCAAAACACCCACCAAAATGCGTTCAAGTTCTATAATTGCAAAAATTTGTTTTGTAAAGCGATACAACTTCTCTTCTTTCTGCTCTTGGTGTGATTCAGGAACCACCAAATGCAATGTATTGAAATTATGTCAAAAATAAATGATTAAAATTGCTCCCCAGCTGGGTATGAGACCTTGTATGCCAAGTTTCAGCTCATGAGAATTCATACAATTGAGTCATAGTACATGCAACTGGGATTAGGATGGAGAAGTTAACAAACTCTACTATTTCAGAAACAACAAGGCTTTAATATGGGAATACTGTTCCTAAGAATTAATTTAATGTCTAGTAAAAGTAACAGGGTAAAGCTTTACTCCATGGTGAATCCTATCCTTACAAGTCTCCGCTCCATTGATGGCTTGCAGCCTAAAAGTGACAGGACTCTATTTTTCTTAGAGTTTTCAGAGGATATCCTGCATCAACAGAACACGATTAAAAGTAACAGCCTCTTCCTTTTCAAGGCTCGGTGGCACCTTGGGACATGGTCAGTCTGATCTTGTTTGTTCCTGAATCCTGATGGTGTATATTGTGTGTATTTCCCAGTTCCAACTAGACATGAATTGTTTGTTCACCAATAGTCCTTTTGGCTTAGTTATGTCCATTCCCTTTCCAACTTGGCTAAAGAAAGTGCTTTTCCTTGGCAACTGTATCTGTCATCTGGCATTTAAAATGTGCACTAGATCTCTCACTAATAATATTTATAGCAGCAAAATATTTAGGTTCCAAGGCTTTTAACACATGTTATTAGTGTCCCATTGCCAAGCGGAGCTGAAGGTTTCACAAATTGATCCCTATATTCACTTATAATCAATGCCAATAGATTCATAGATTTCATAGACATTAGGGATAGAAGGGACCTCGGAAGATCATCGAGTCCAGCCCCCTGCCCCAGGGGCAGGAAGTCAGCAGGGGTCATAGGATCCCAGCAAGATAAACATCCAAATGTCTCTTGAAAGTGTTCAAAGTAGCTGCTTGAACCACCTCCGGTGGCAGTCTATTCCAAACGTTGGGGGCTCAGACAGTAAAGAAGTTCTGCCTTATGTCCAGCCTGAAACAGTCATGGAGGAGCTTGTGACCATTCGACCTTGTCATCCCTTGGGGTGCTCTGGTAAGCAGACATTCCCCCGGATCCTGGTGAGCACCCCTTATAAACTTGTAGGTGGCCACCAGATCACCCCTGAGCCTGAACTTTTCAAGGCTGAAGAGTCCTATAGCTCTCAGCCTCTCATCATAAGGTCTGTTTTTCTGACCTCTGATTATGCGCATGGCTCTCCTCTGCACTCTCTCAAGTTTCTCCACATCCTTTTTGAATTGTGGAGCCCAAAACTGGATGCAGTACTCCAGCTGCGGCCTCACCAAGGCTGAGTACAACAGGAGAATGATGTCCTGGGATTTGCTTGAGAAGCATCTATGGATGCAAGCCAGCATTTTGCTCGCTTTACTAGCTGCAGCATCACATTGATGGCTCATGTTCATCTTGTGGTCAATCATGACCCCCAAGTCCTTTTCGTCCACAGTGCTAGCCAGCGTAGCAGTGCCGAGCCTATAAGGATGCAGTAGGTTTTTCTTCCCAAGGTGGAGAACTTTGCTTTTTTCGGTGTTAAACACTATGAGGTTCTGTCCACCCATTTCCTGAGCCTGTCAAAGTCAGGTGTGGACGCTTTACCCCAAAGTTTGGTGTCATTGGCGAACTTGGCCAGTCTGCTTCTGATACTGATGCCCACATCATTAATGAAGATGTTGAATAGTATAGGCCCAAAGACAGAGCCTTGAGGGACCCCACTGGTCACAGCACACCACAGTGATTGACTTCCATCAACCACTGTCCTCTGGGTCCAACCACGGAGCCAATTCCCCAGCCAGCGGATCGTGGTGAGGCCGAGACCACAGTTAGGCAGTTTTGCTAAGAGGTGATCATGGGATACGAGATAGAAGGCTTTTTTTAAAGTCAAGATATATGACATCAATCTCTTCTCTCTTGTCCAGGTGATAGGTTACCTGTTTGTAAAAGGAAATAAGATTGGTCAAGCAAGACCTACCCACAACAAAC
>NW_017729031.1:1824600-1844549 GCF_001723915.1 Gavialis gangeticus | reverse complement strand
GCTAGCTATCCCTCAGGAAGTTGCCATTGGCCAGTCTGTTAAGAATGGCCTCTTTGATGATGTTTTCTAAGACCTTCCCCAGGATAGAGGTCAGGCTGATGGGCCTGTAGTTAGCCAGATCCATTTTCCTCCATTTCTTGAAGATGGGCACCACATTGGCATTCTTCCAGTCTTGTGGCACTGCAGAATGCCAGGAGTTCTCAAACATCTGTGCCAGGGGCTGAGCTATGATTCTTGCTAGTTCCTTGTCTACCCTGGGGTGTAAACTGTCAAGGCCAGCTGACTTGAAGGTATCCAGCCTCTCAAGGTGTTCCTTCATGAGGTCAGCATTGACGGAGTGCAAGGAATCTCCCTCACCTGGGCCTTCCCATTGCATAACAGGCAGGGGCGTCCTATGGGACTGGTGAAAAACCACCGCAAAGTACCCATTTAGCAAGTTGGCTTTTTCCTGGGCGTCTGTCCTCAGTTGTCCCATCTGTCAATAATATGAACATCATTATTTGAACTGCAGTAAGTATGAGTTGGCAGAAATGGTTATTTGTGAATATTGTCATTTCTCAATACTTCATCCTTCCAATATTTCACCCCTTCAAAGGAGATTGAAAACTCAAGCACTTTAGAACAAGAAACTATTGACTAAAACTTGAGTCAACAGATGTTCCACCACATCAGTATATTACTAACTAGTACTAGTATCATTACTAACTTGGGGGCATGGTGGGAAGTTTCCAAAACTCAATGAGAGAGCCAGGCATTTTTTATACAATTCTGTTTATTTACAAAGGATTTTCAAAGGCATGTTTCCCTGAACACAAGAGATAGTATCTTTTGCACAGGGCCCAGCCCTTTCCACTTAAAGCTTAACTGCAAAGACTACATCTCTTAGCTTTTCTCATAGTCACATTCCCAGTGCCGTTTCAAATTCAGCTTTTAGCTTTTATGCTATTTTTTCCAGTAGTTCCTCCCACTTCTTTATAACTACAACAAACAAGTGTGCAGGCAGTCTTCGACTTACAACATTTCGAGTTACAACATTTTGCACTTACATCTCTTATAATTTGAGAACATTTCAACTTTCTGACATCAATTTCAACTTTACATCGCTTGATCTGATGCAACACCACACCAGCAAACAAGTTTACAGCATCACTCATCTCCCTGGAGAACATCTGTCCAAATTTCCCTGGACACTCTTTTTAAGAAAGCAGACAAGCCTCCAGAAAAACTTGCAGCCAAGACTCCTGAGAAGACTCCAGCCAAGAACCCTTCAACAATTCCAAAGTCACCTCAAAGAAGTACTTCTAAATCAATATGATTGCTATTTACAATATAAATACATTAGTGTAGCTACATTACTCATCTATAATTGATTAAGTACAAAATTCTGGGGTATTTTTGGTGAAAACAGGGTATCAGGCCTTGGTTCAGGAACCAATCACCCATTTATCACATTGTTTCTTATGAGAACATTACAACATTTCGACTTAAGAGACAGTTTTAAGGAACCAATTGAGGACTGCCTGTACAAATGTTCCTATAAAACCAGTGAACCACATGACATGGCTGTATGGAAACTAGGACATGTGGATCAGCATTCTAGGTGAGGGTTTTTATTGTTTTCAGATTAATTTACAACAGCAACTTAGTGTGCATCAGGCTTCAGTCCCTGTTTCACCTCCTCCAGAACCTCTTTTTGAGGTTCTGGCTGCTCTTTTTCTTACAATTTGTTTCTGTTTATATATTGCATGCACACTCCCACAGTTACAAGTCTTCTTCATCAGCCTCTTCCTGGTGCTGGTCATGATGCCTGTTCTCAACCCAAGAAGACAAAGAGCAAAAAGTAGATTTCTCATTCTTATCTCTAGGCAGAGACTCTCTGGGAATCATCTGCCACAGTGATTATTGAGCTGTTCACCCTGTGAGGAACTGTTTAAGGGTGCCACACAATATGAGCACTGTTAGGCATGCAAAGACCAGCTTGGTGCCCGCCTCTGGATGCTTTTGTGAGTGGGACCTCACTCCAGTTCCAGATTTGTTGAGATATTGCTGGCATTCCAAAGGGCTTTGATGATGATCATGAAAGTGTCTATTCCCTTAGGTCAGAGGCCAGTCATTTCTGGCAACTTTGAGGGTCCAGTCTTCTATCTCTTATTCATGAAAACATTTTTTTAAATTAGCATTTTTCCCTCAGAACTAGGGAGGCAGACTGAGCAAATACTGTGCAGAAACAAAAAGCCTGAACATTTACTTTCTGATTTGTGTGACCCACCCAGTAAAGAGTGAACATCTTAAGGATAATACGGAGGGATGACAAGTCAGTTCAGTTAAGAGCAGCTAAGTGAACCAATAAGCTATAAGGAGATGATGCTTTTTGCAGTTCCATAAAAACCATCAAACAGGGCCCGTGTTCCTTGTCAAAAGCACAGACTCTTTTAACAACTCATTTAAGTTTGTTGGACCCACAAACTTACTTCCAGTTCCCTTATCCAGGTCAGGGCGGTTGCCTTTTGGTTGAACTCCTCTGGAGTTTGCCCTTTCCACGACTTAGAGAAAGCTAAATTAGAAAAAGGAAAAATAAGAGAGTAGAATGAGTCCGAACTGGGGCCTTGGGCAGTCTGCAGTCTGGCTCACTATTTGCAGTTTCTGAAGGCATGTCTACACGGCCTCCATGCCCTGGGCAGGAGCACTGCCAAGCTGTAGACCTCACCTCTTCTCTCCTGTTTAACGTGTGCCAATTCCCAAAAAGAAGGAATGTGGGTGCCTTAGAATAGCATTGAGATGCTCACAGGTTCTCAGTCTTGGGCCTACTTACAGGCATGAACTCACGGCCATTCTATGGCAGCTATATTGCCTCATTTCTGGGATTTGAGAAATAGAAGCAAGTAGGCAGGCATGCTCCTGGGCACAGTATGAAAGCACTATGGACAAACCCCAAGAGTAGCAGCAGGCTCCATCTTTCACCAGGATGCTATGAACTCTTGGAAGCAACCGTCTCCTCTGCTTCTGACAGAGCTCGGCTTCTCTGAAAACCTTTCACCATCCCTGACATGTCTTGCATGTGTAGAAGGACTGAGGTAGTCAGTCACAAAGAAGCTTTTTAACCCCTTCTCTTCTGAGGCAGGATATATATATATACCACTTCACACTCACTGATTGTAGAGTGTGCTTTTAAGAAAGCCACAGGAAGAAACAGAACCCAATGCAGGAAAAGAGTTACAGGTTATCAAGTGGTTTCTCTTAAATGTGGCAAGGCAATGTTAAATAGAGCAGGTTTACAGAATCATAGAAACTGGAGGTTAAAAAGACCTGTCCAAGTCATGTAATTTATGCAGAGCTGTTAGAGAAAAGTAGTGAGTGTATAGATTAAAAGTACTGAGTGATAAAAACGCCCTTCAAAATACTTAGTAACAAATGAACAAGGTCATTTGTTTAAAGGAGAGCAAAACATTACATCTAAATTATACCTTCCCAGTCACCATGGTTTCTGAGTATCTGAATCCTTTGTTTCTTTCTCCCAACACTCACACATCAATTATGTCTAAATTAAAAAAGAAGATCATATTTAGAAACATGTAAAACTAAGACATTTTAACAAGACCATTTTAAATGAAGTTTTATATCTTTAAAAATGTTTTATCTGGTCATCAGCCATAGAGGTTGAGCAGTCATTAATTAGAAGTGGAGTCAGCCATAGTCCTATAGCATGTATGAGATCTTTCAGCTTCACCACTAGAGCCTATACATTCTGTGAGCCAACCTTACACACCCTACTGTGTATGACACAGGGCTTGCTATGATCAGTGCCAACATCTGCACTATATACAAGAATGTGCAACAAGTGAAGCACAGATTTGTGGATTCAAGGAATTCACCAGTTCCCAGGCATCTCTAATGAAGTTCAGCCACACTACGAAGTTACAGCCTTGTCCGTATTGAAAGCTCTGTTAGTGAAGCTAGCAAAACTATGATCCATAAACCAGATAGCTATAGAATTACTATTTTCTTTTAAAATATTAAATAAAAGACATAATCATAAAACACAAGTCAAGAAATCAAATGCATTAATGCAATATTAAAGTAGTAAAATTAAGATCACAAAATGAAGCAGGAGGTACAAATGTTAAGGTACCAAAGATCACCTTCATGCTGCCATGTTAATGACAGACACTACAGCCATAAGTAGCAGGTTTCTTTTTTCTTTCTTGCTAACTCAATTTATTGCTTTATAAGTCCCAGCCCATCTTATGTTGGGACAAATTCACACAACAGCTTCTGTAGGAGGTAGATGGAGGCCTGAGTCATTAGCTCTACAATTTCCAAATGTTTATGCAGACCCAGGGCTCTCATATGATTAGATGAGAATCTTACTTACTTAAAAATAAAAAAGAGTAAGCTTCTGGTCATCATGGTTCTGAAGAAAAGCTTGGAAGTTTAATTTAATTTTTTTTTAAGGAAAATTATTCATGTCCCAGGTCAAATTAGCCAGATCAGCCAGATCAGTTCCAAATCCTTTGAATCATTCAAGAACCATATGTGGCCTTACTACCGGCAAGTATCCTCCACTTTTCAGCGTGGGGCTTCAGATACTTCCATATCTTTTGTCAGGCATCCTATGTGCAGGCCCAAGCCTGGAGGCTTAGGGTTTAGATACCACCAGGTTTCACTTGTCCTCTGTCAGATGGCCACAGGAGCAAGCTAGGGAGGAATCTCCCATTTTCATAAAGTTGGCATGTAGCTGAGATCTTCCCACTGGAAGCTGGCCAGTGGGAAGCTAACTATGGGCACGTCCGGACTCGTGTGGACATTTGGTTCCCCAGGCGTGTGTGGATGTTTGGTTCCCCAGTGTCCACTGCTACTTGTCCCCAGGGAATACCTGTGCCACACACGCTTTGGCATGTGGCAAGTTACCCCATGGGGATAAGGGCGGTTGGGGCCAGAACTGTGCTGGCCCCAGCAGCCTTCCCTGGGATTCTGGGGGCCTCCTGGGACTGCAGCCATGATGGTCCTGCTGGGCAGAGCCTGAGTGGCAGCAGCAGCATGACCCTGGGTAGCCCGGCTCCGCTTTTCAACAGCATATGCTGCCCAAGCATGAGCTGCTACAGGAGTTTTTTTCCGTGGTTTTTTTTTTTACCCCTGGGTATCCAGGCATCAAAAAAACCCACAGAAAAAAAATGGAGCAGCACATGCTCAGGCAGTGCACCTTTGCAGTGTGGAGAACACCAGATTGTGTGGTATGTGGCGCTGCAAGTGTGCGTGCAGCACCACGTACCACATGACTGTGCTCGTCTGGACGCGCCCTGTGAGGTTTTCAGAGGGAGTCCTGCCCACAAGCAGACAAGGGTGCACCCTCCACTACACAGTGCCGTTTTAATTGCACTACCTTGGTGGAAATTTAAATTCCAAAGGATGAAAACCAGTAGGGAAAAAATGAATCTCAGGCTTCTTAATCCCATCATACCAACTGCCCATGATTTCTGAACAGTCAAGGCTAGCCTTAGTGAGTCTGCTCATTCCTACCAGTTAGCAAAAAGGACTCACTAGAAATCTCACTGTCAGGCTTCTTCCATCCATACTTAACCCTCTCTTTGGGGCAAGACACATCTATTCTTGACCTGCTGACTTACTACTGGTCTATGAAGATCGGCACTGAACATAAGCTCCTGCTGCCTCTTCAGGTTATTTCTGCTGCAATTACTACTTACTTCTCCAGGACCAGTTTGAAGCCTGACCCTCACTTTCTGTTCTAAAGCCAATCACAGAGAGTTTGGAAACACTTTTTAAAATAGCCTCCTTTTTTTAAAAAAAAGGGAGGTGTTAAAAAAAGAAGTAGACCACAGCTGTCTAGTTTGCACTTGGGAGGGGAGGAAAAGAACTCAAAGGAGGCATTTGGTTCACTCCATTTTAATGACACAAGCCATCTTCCAAATTTGGATTGTGCTTCAGATGTCTCTAAAGTTCTGGGCATGGGATCAACAAGTATAGTTAAACTCCCTGATAGCTCTATCACAAGGAAAGGCCAAAAAGAGACTTAGGACTAGTATGAAGATAGTGTTCATAAATCAGAACACACAAGCACCAGTTTTATTTTCTTCTCTCCTGCAGCAGATTAAGTAGCTGGTGAAGGGAGGAGAAAAAATAATTTGATGACTGGTGAAGGATAAGAAGCTGAAGCCTGCTTGCTGTGATGTTCCTGAACAGCTGGAAAAGAAAAGAGGGAAAGGGTCTGTTACTAATTTAATATTGGACATGACAGAAATAACCCAGCAATATATCAGAGAGCAGACAGACTAACCCAGTTAAGGGAAGTGCATGCTGTGAGATACCATTATACCTTAATAAAGTGATTGGGAAGATCCAAGATTCCAGCAAATCTCCTGTAAATGGTTGTAGCTTTGCTTAAGTCTTTCTTTTGAAGTAGCCCAAACTGTACTGGGAGACATCTATCTTTATTATAATACGAGTACTCTTTTTTGGCACTAAAATTGTTGCATGTCCAGTAAAGAGATGTTTAAATATACTGTAGCCTGTAGTAAACTGCACTCTAGCAATTTACTCTGAAGCACATTAAGATGAGTGAGAGTGAGGGGGAGTGGTTATAAACAGCCTTGTAACATTGAGAGGACAGCTGTTTTAGTGGATAGGAGCACTGGCATGAAACAAGAAATGGATCGGGGTCATCATTGTCAGGATATTTTGCTCCATGGGACTTAGGGAAAGTCATTTATCTTAGGCCTTTTTATATAATTTTGGGTTAACCAGGGACTCATCTAGTACTACAGAGATGCATTTCAAAGTTTAGTCAGCCAAGAAGTAAAGGAACAGAGAATAAAGGGAGAAAAAATACTGCATTCACACCTAACACCTTGGCCACGTTTGGGAATTAGAGGAATTAGCAATTCCTACACAATTTTGTCCAGAAATGCTGAGTACCACTATAGCTAAAGCTCCTCTGTGAATTAATTTCTATGATGTGTTGCACATGCATAGGTTGGCTGGGCCCCAGTTCTGCACTTTTCCTGAAAATTTGTGCCTGGTTTACTGCACACTGTATTTATTAAACTTAAGAAATGACACAGTGGGTGCGTCTACACATGCATGTAATGCAACCTCATAAACTCTGGAGCAGTTAAGGCAGGAGTATGCTGCTCCTGAGTGCAGTATCTACACATGTGCCTAGGACAACCTCACTTTGAGACAGCCTGGAGCAGAGCCAGGCTGGCAGGAGGCTCAGGGGGTCAGCCCCAGGCATGGTGGTGTCAAGCAGTGGAGTAGCTGGCTAGGGCACAAGGGTAGATGCACCCAGCGAGTATAACTAGAGGCCTTTATATCAATGTCAGCTGGTTGATTAGACTGACTAGCAGAAGGAAAGTCTGTATTGGTGACATGTCTGAAGGGTGATAAAACAATTACATCTTTTATACTTATGTTATATATAAAATTATCCAAGTATAAACTGCAAGGGCCCCGAAATTCCCTACTCCCTGTTTGTGGCAGCACAACTAAGCTTAGTACTATCTTACAGGAAGGGAGGGAAACTTGGTTAGAAGCAGAAACCTTATTCAACTAAGGAGAAAGGGTGTGGGGGGGAGGCAAAGAGGGGAGGGAAGCTGGTTAAGACCTGAGGCCTTGTTGAGCCAAGGTTCTGCTGAAAACTTAGCAGGATAGTGCCAAGGACACACAGGGCCTCTAGTCTATCCAACATGATATACATTTTGGCACACTTAACAGAATTGCCTTTGATGCATAACTTGACATGAGACAGCAGTTGTGAGATAGTGGAGCCAACAGAGCTATAGCTGCATAGAACTGGCAAAATGGAAATCTGAACCCATAATTTTGATCACCCTTAGGAGTTTAGAGAACAAAGTCAAAATTAGCTTTGTTTATTGGTGAGCGGTGAATATGCTTCTTCCTATTCTTGCCAGTTTTGTTTTCTGTACAACTCAAATGTGTCTCCTCCACAAAGATGACAGAGGAGGTCTGTGACTTGCACAATAATACAATATTGACAACCACCAACATTCAAAACCCAGGAGTCAGGATCTGAAAATCATAAAATTAAATGCTAAAAACCCAACAAGCAAACAAAAAATATTGTATGATTTTTAGCAAAACACACACAGTGCAGCAGGCGTTCTTTGTATTTACCTTCTGTTTTTTCTAATTTTTGGGATGCACTGGGATCATGGCTTTTTCACAACCATGAGGACTAAAAACTTGTTCACATGACTTCAGAAACCTGAGTTTAAGAAAGCCTTTAAGAAATAACACCAAGTATCTTCTGATTCTGTCAAGAGTCTTCTGAATTGGCCACACTGGAAACACACATAATCCTCTAGCAGAAGATTGATTTAACCTTCCTGGGTAAAAAGGGATTAATTGTGTCTTGCTTAATTATATGGGAAAGATATTATTAAGAAGGATTTGTTGTCTGATTGCAACACCAAGCTGGGGGAGGTATACCTGAAATATAGGAACATTCACCTTTGCCCTGAAATCTGTTTGTTTCATGCCATGATGATTTTACTTTCTCCAAATCTAATAGGAGAAACAAAAGGTTACCTGACACCCTAGGGTGGAGCAAGCATTTCAATCAAGACTTCAATACTGGGGATAGGAGCTGAATAGAATCTATTAGATCCTCATTAGCAGTCCTGCCCTCTGCAATCACTGTAATCATGACCACTGGCCATAACCTCATCCTAAGCAGTTTGTAACAAAGGGAACTATGAGAATATGTCCTTATTAATGTGGCTATTTGCCCAACTGAGATACAGCTTTCACTGGTCTGTTCTTTTTCCCTCACTAGACTTCCTAAATAATTCTCACTTCAGTTTCTTGCATAAACACAAATACAATATACAAGATATAAGTTATATATATTTATTTATTACACACACACACACACACACACACACACACACACACACACACACACACACACACACACACACACACACACACACACACACCTTTTGAACTGGTCCATACTCTATGAGCAATTTTTTATTCTTTCCAGATGCCAACCTCCCAAAATAAGCACCGTCCACTAGCAATGCTTTCTGTCATCCCCAGTTGGTAGGGTGGCCATCATACAGGACAGTCTGGTTGTCCTCTATCCTCTATTGATACAAAACCCAACACCTTTATGTCCTCTATTTTTCTCTTGAAAAAGAAAAATAGAGGACATAAAGGCATTGAGTTTTGTATTGATAGAGGACAGAGGACAGAGTAGCAGAAAACTGGAATGACCTCTATGATGGCCACCCTACCGGTTGGCTAGAAGGCACCTTCCTCAGTTATAACCTTGCCTCAATTATTCACACCTTCACCACTTCTCAAATGGACTGCAACAGCTTTCAGCACTTAACAACTTTCAGCTGGTACAGAAAACTGCAACACATCTTCTGAACAATACATGGTGCCCTGAGCCTATCAAACCTGCCTTCAGCTCTCTACACTGCCTTCCCCTAGAATTTCAAATCAAGTTTAAGATTTCAGGCCTTATCTTCGAGGCACTCTATGGCCTTCACTTAGTTTAAAAGGCTGCCAAAAGCTCCATAATGAAGACCAAGGTTGATAACTATGCTCTTCTGGCACCATGGGATTCTTCACAAGAAAATAAAAATGTTTCTGTGGGAGAGACAGAACATCCTACAGAGCTGGTCTGAGTCTGTGGTAGGAACTCCAGGACCTAAGAAATATACCGACCCTCACCTTAGACAGCATGGACTCCAAGTGCAAGGCATATTTTTATGTATATCTTATATAAGCATGTGGCATAATGTAGTTATATATTTCATAATTTCTGTAATATGCAAAATAAGCTATTGCGTGCAGTACTGAAATGTTGTTTAATGCTACTATGCAATATAAGGATTGCCTTATTCTTTCTATTCTATACATTTTTTTTAGACTTTACTCATCACTGTATTATCCAATGTCCTACTTAATACTGTCACAGCACAGAGTCCTAGGAGTGGCCGTGATCTCTCCTAACACCCCCTACCGTGCCAAGTTCGAGATAAAGCACCCTCGTTCTCACCCGCCAGGTCTTTGATTTTATGTATTTTATAAGGGAGGCTGCCTTTTGTCCCCTTGGACACGGTGCTCTGGTTTATCCTGGCCCCTGTTCTATATTGTTTGACTCGGTGCACCCCAGCCTTATGGGCTGTGCGTGGCTCCAACCACCCCGTACCACGTCCCAAGCCTCGCAGATGTACCGGATGTTATTTGGTCAATTTCCCTTTCCACGCCCCACAGGCGCTCTCTGGCTCGTCTCGCAGCCTGCGCCCCCATTGGCGCTCTCCGGCTGGTCTTGCAACTGCCCACTCTGGGGCTTCTCACAACTGCCCACTCTGGGGCTTCTCACATTAGGGCTCAGGCGGCCTCGGCCTTACCCGGCCCCCTTCCAATCCTCTGCTCCCCTTCTCAGGGCTGGGGTCAGTGCACCCCTGAATGTTGTGCCCTCTATGGCACCGGGGTCCCCATGCTACCGTGGAGCCCCTATGAGGCCTCCTCCATCCCCTAATAGCCTCACCCGGTCCTCCGGTTTTTAACCAGTAAATAGAGACTCTAGCCTCTTGGCTACAACATAAATTCAAACCTTCTGGCTATAACTATATTCAAGTCCGTGACTGGGTTTCTCCCTTGCTCACCCATAGCAACTGCTCAGGTAGCCTGGCCTCTTCCTTCTTGTTGCTCCGGCAGAGTTCCCACCCCTATGGCTGCTGGCAGGGAACTGCCTCCCTGGACTCAGCCTGGATTATATATATAGGTGAGGCCCTGCCCCCTCCCAGTCAGCTGACTAACTGCGGTTGCCCCAGCAACCAGCACCTGTACCTCTTTATAGGGGCAGAGCACCGCGGTGCTCTGCGACAAATACATATTTAATACATTACTATATATATTGTTAGCATGTCCGCGCGGGGTACCATCTGTTCCCCTGGTTCTCACCTGCCACAACTTCAATCTTATGAAAAAAAGGGGGAGGAAAGCGATGTTACCATGCTCAATACCTGTGGAAGGACCATGCTTGGTCTATCTCATGGTTTAGGTGCTTTTTTATTCTTTTCTTTTACAGAGAATTGGTTGGGAGGCAGCAGCTTGTCCAGGTTGTTCCTGGGATTGGCCCTGTGCTCCGGGGAGGATTCCAGGCAACTCGATCCACACAGTAAGTTCCAACAGATGTCTCACCGGCTTATGGCTGCACCCACAATCAGTCCCAGTGGGGATCCAGCCTAAGTCTACTGCCTTGAGCTGGGTGTCCCCGGCTAACTCTCCTTACATGGGTTGCTTGTTGTAATCCCCTGCCTCTGCAGTCATTGCCTGCTCCAGGTAGTAATGAGAAGGTAAAAAAAAAGATAAAAGAAAGATTTCCTTCTATGCTCACATCTGAGCTCCCCGCCACTAATTATCTCATTAGCAGCTTGTTACGGGCGCCACTTAGTCTTTTCCGCCGTGCACTGTGCCAGTGCACGGATCCAGGAGTCTCCCCACAGTCAGGTCCACTGATCTCAGCCCCAGCTCCCCTCTCCCCTCGCATGCTGGATGAGGGGCCAGGTCTCTTCCTGGGTCTGAGCTGGTGACCACCACTGTGGGGTTCTGAGTTGTCTTGCTGCATCTGTGCGTGAAAACTGTGGCTTCTTCCCACCCTGCAGCTCTGTTCTCCCCAGACTCACCGTCACTCCCATGGACTCCTGGTAGGTGGTGCATGGTTTTGCTGATCCCAGGCTCTGGAGCCCCTCAGCTCATGCTGGTCTCACGTCACGGATCCCTCCTTCGGATCCTCTTTCGGGAGAGTCCCCAGCAGCTCCCCTCTTCCCTTGTCATGCCCGAAGGCATCTTCCCTCTTCCCTAGGCATCGTCCTCTTCATATCCCTGGACGTCAAGCCCCATTGGCTCCCTACAGGTGTGGGGTGTCTCCCTGCCCCACTGGGGCATTATCACCACTAGCTGCTGGGATTTCTCAAGTAACAGGGCTCCAGTTGGGAACCCTGTTACATATATATATATATATAAATATATATGTACACCTATCTATCTATCTATCTATCTATCTATCTATCTATCTATCTATCTATATAATAATGTAATTAGTATTTAGGCCATAACTAATTGGCCAACAACACACCTGGAAGTAGTGTTTTCAACTGTGCTGTACTATACAGGCAGGTTGCCTTCTGAACCAGTTGAACTATGTGTACTCAGTGTTAGAGTAGGCTTATTGACCCTATCATTAACAGTGCTAATTAGCCCACCTGAAGTACCATGCAGAGATATACCACACCTGGTCAAGAGAGCAGCCTGTCTGGAGCAGTGCAGCATGTTTGAGGGTGCTACTCTTAGGCACACTACAGTGTAGACACAGACTTATAAAAATCAAACAAAACCCCCCAGATCCTACTGAAACCAGATATTCTACTGCCCTTGATTGGCCACCTGAGGGTAGAATAAGAACAAAGTACAAGTAACATTTGTACAGACATGCTTAACATATTACTGGAAGGACCTTAGATAACACAGTGATGATGAGCAAAGTTTAAAAAAAAACAAACCCTACATAGAATGGAATAGAAGAGTAAAGCCAGTCTAGACATGTCCTTATAGTGCACTGAAGCAGCACTGAATAGTATCTCAGCCCAGTGCACAATCGCTTATTCTATAAATGTAGAAGGAACACAACATTCAGATGAAGACGGCAAATGTTGCAGGCAGAAAGTTCACATTAGAATTTTGCTAGGATACCAAGAACTCCACTCCTACTACTCTTATAAAAATTGTCTTGGAATATTAAATGACCACAGATGGCCAGAAACTCAATTTTATGTCTCATCTAAAACATGGCACCTCCAACACAGCTCCTGTTTAGTGCTGATTCAGAAGGCAGAGTGCCACTTATTGAATCACACACAACACTTCATCTAGCACCTGAATTTTCCTTGGCCTCTTCCCAAACCAGACCAAACTCTGCTTAGGTTTAGAGATAACAAGAACACATCACTAAGTCATTTTGTCTATTGCAGCTTAGAATTTCCAGGTCATAGTAAATTCTGACATTTAGTTTCATTCTGATTCACAACAAAGCCTTTATATTTATTTTTCTAGAAGACAGGAGTTCTATAAAATGTTTGTTTTCAGAAATACAAATGTATCTATGGGCAGATCTAGAATTTTGAAAAGGCGGGTGCAGATGGTTAGGTGCATCAGAACATATAAAACACATTTTTTCCAGTTAAAAATAAATTAGAAACTTTACTAATATGCAATGGGCCTAGGGCTATGTTATTCCATTTAAGATTGAAGCAAAAGCAAATACAACTTCATTGGAATGAGTTAAACACAATCTACAAGGTTGTGAAATAGGAGCTCCATTACCCTACTACTAACAGGTAGATAGCTTGATTGTTGAAACATGAAGACCATTAAAAAGAGGAGAGGGTCATTAACATCTGTGGAATGAAAAGTTTAGAAGGGAACAGGTAAATTTAAAATAAGCCATGAAGTCAAATAACTCTCAGCACTGCCTGAATAGAAATGCTGCTACCACTGCCAGGCAGTTGGTTGGTTTTCAACTTTGAGGGGAGCAGGAATCAAACTGGGGGTACAGGGTAGAAGTGCACCAGGGAACTTCCCTCACCCACCACTCAATCTGTCCCTAGATGCATGGTGCTTCTGAAATAGACTCCATGAGACCCAGATGACTTATTCTTGCTGAGTAGCAGCAATGAATCAGCAAGGCCAGCCACCCTCATAGTTGCTTTTTAGTGGTGAGTAGCAGTGAAAGCAACAATAATTATGCACATTTCTGATCAGAAGGTGGTGGAGCTTCCCAGCCTCCCTGGAACACAGCAAACAAAGGAGGTGGCAAGTTGGATGAGCTAGCAAGAAAGTCTGCAGGGTTTCAGTAGAATTGTTTCAACACCTGCCTAGCAAACTGGAGTATGTCAAAAGTCTCATGAAAAATGACAAGTGTGGCAGGCTTACCGATAGCTGTCTAGCATGTCCAGGCTCAGAGAATCTTCACTGTAATTGGTGGAGCCCTTCCACCAATCAGGTGATTGCTGGGCAGAAGCTTGACCTGCCCCTACCCAGGGCTCAGCAGAGAACCTGGACCTGGTTAAAGCCTGAACCTTGCTTCAACCTGATGGGTCTTTTTGCAACCCAAGGGCAGAGCCCTCGGAGGGTATAAAAGAGCAGCATGTCCAGCACACCAGCAGCTGCGTCAAGGGATGGAGAAGAGGACAGGCAAAGTAGAGCTGGTGTGAGCTGGCCAGCAGGGCAGAGCCAGAACCCTGAAAAGCCTGAAGACACTTCTTCGCTGGACAGGAGTGGCAAGCAACCCACCGCTGAAGAACACAGCATTGGTGCCGGCAGTGCTGCACAGAGGATCCAGGAGGGACCAGGACCCTGAGAACAGCTCGAGGCAGCTTGGGTCTGCAACCCCTGGCATGCAGCCAGGAACACAGTGCACAGGCCAGTGCATGGAGCAGGACCCTGGGAGCCATTCAACGCATCTCGGGTCTGCAACCCCTGGCTCCAGGCTAGGCAGTCAGTGCTGACAACACAGCATGGAGCGGTCTGGGAGGGATCGGGACCTTGGGAGCTGCTCGTAGCGGCTCAGGTCTGGGCCCCCTGGCACCGAGCCAGCAGCCCAGTGCAGACAATGCTGCATGGAGGGTCCTAGAGACCACCGAGCCCCAGTGTTGCACAAAGCGACCCAGGCCTCCAACCCTTAGTCAAGGCAAAGCCCCCAGGAACACATAATAGTGCTCAGGGCTCCAAGCAGGTGAGTAGCCCAGAAGGAGTCAAAGGCACAGGAGGCTTCTGCCAGCGAGGAGCAACATGCCTGAGGGGCCAAGGACCACTCAGTCTGGACTCTGGAGTCATGAGTTGCTGGGGAAAAGGATTCCCACAGGGGAGGGCCAATTCCACCAGTTAGTAAGGGGCTCCTGGAGGTGAGGTCCCAGGGGTAGAGGGCCCCCTCTGAGTTTATAGACTTCACTGGGGAGTTTGTAGAAGCCCCAAGGGGCATTAGTGGGTTTTCGCCTCCCACTAGTCACTGGAGTGCAGCCAAGGCCTTAGGAACAGCCTGGGCTTTGGGGACTTTTGAAGAGTCAAATTTATTTTTTATGTTTATGCGCCTTATATCTTGTGAGAGAGCACCTCATCTTTTGTAACACTGAGTCTTATAGTTTGTGTATTTTTATAATTGTATATAGGTAGTTTAATAGAGTGTAGAGTATAAGACTCCTAGCCAGGGCTCTGCTGGGACCCCTTCCTTGATATTTACCTGTGCTTACCTGTACTTACCTGTTGCTTACCTGTTTCAGATCAACTACTTACCCATACATTGCTCAATGCTTCTTGAGGTGGTATAATCTTTCAGCCTTTATTTGCAGGATATAACGTTATATGACAATTGTATATATGTGTATATATGTTCCTCAATATCAATTTCTTTAGATTTTGTATATATTAATAAATTTGTACATAGTTAAGCACTCCTTGTCCTGGCCTGACTCTAATATGGAATAGAGGGAAATGGTTTGCATTTGCAGATCCCTCTCACAGTGCTCCTGCCTAGCCACCCACCCCTTCTATTTGCAGAGGAGAGCATGTACTTGGGTGCACTCGGGTTACACAAGTCTCCACAAAGTGATTTGCTTTCGGCAGATCGGTATTTTCTGATGGAAAAACCATTCTGCTGGAAAACTTCTACCCAGCTTTGACATACTTTGAAGAGCTTTCCCTTCTGAGCTGGCCTTCCTGGTACAATATGGGATGCCCATTAGGAACGGTTTTCTTTTATGTAAGAAAATCAAAATAAAATTCCATAACATTTTGTCTTTCTGGTCAGTTTTCTACAAGCAAATCCTTTTCCTTCTTTTTTGTATAGCATTAATCACACCTTTACATTTCTGAATGTACACTAATAGACACTTAAGCTTTTTGTCATATACCCAGCCTTGGTATTTGGGCACTAGCAGTACTCAGATAAGCTATTACAACAAAACAACATTGAACAGGGGCAGCAGAAGGAAACCTAAGTTAATGTTGCTATGGTAGCTAACAGCAACTAGATTTGTTTAGAACGGAGGGTAAACAATTGTTTGTAGCTGCAGACACTGAATGCAGCTGACTAATGCTCACTAACACAGGACAAGGGAGGAAGAGAATGGGAAGCTAAGTGGTCTTGTGGCTTCTGGCCCACAAGACATGGCATCCAGCCCATGGGGATCCCCATAGGTTGGGAAATTTGGAGGAGGTGGAGAAATGGCAATTAATACTGCCACTTCTCCCCTGCTGACATATTCCTAAGCCCCGCTTGGCCAGATCCCTCCAAGGCCAGATAGGGGTCGCGCCATCCCTTTCCCCACACAACCAGGTTGGGGCCAGGCTGCTTCCACCCCTTTCCACTTGGCCAGAGTGGGCCCTGCCATGCTCACTGGATCTGGCCTACAGATGTACCAGACACCACCCATCCAGCCCATGGGGCAAAATTTTGAGCACCATTGTCCTAGGCTAATCTTTCACTATAACTCTGAACTGATAACCATTTAATCAGAAACCCAAAAAACTAATAACTTTTCTCCAAATATTAATACACCAGAAATATTGTCATTATTTTAATTAGCATTTGCTAATCAGAAAAGATGATCTTCAGTATTCTGTGTTAAGCTGCAGTCTGTGCACTGAACTTTAAATGCAATGCCATATTTTCTTATAAATTATGTGCTGATTTGGTTTGTATGCATGAACTTTCCTTTCAATTTCATAAAACTTTTCTAAGTACTTTGTGGATAAACCAAGTTCTGAACTATTTTTGATCTTTCCTCTTGCTAACAGGTTAGGAACAGCTGTTCTGCTGTTGTTGTTACAGGTTTCTTTTTCTTTTCTTTGTTATGACTATGCTCAAAATAGGAAGATCATTTATTTCTTCCCTCAGTTCTGATTTATCCTTCTTTCCAAACCATTTCTGGTTTTTAGCTTAAGGCTTCCTTGAGCTAAACCCATTTTAGGGAAGAACACTTCAGTCCCTAGGATCATGAGATCCATTCACATGATCGTACTTTGCTAATGAACAACACTGGTGTAGACCAGTGATTTTCAATCGGAGTGCCTCAACACCCTCAGGTGTCATGAAATCCTTTCATTGGTGCATGACATGGCATGACGTTTTAGCACTATTAGGTATGGAAACATGATGGACAAGATTTTCAATAGGAATCCATAGTGTTAAAAACATTCTGAACTGTTGTAGGCTACCTAAGTGCTTTGCAACAGAAGAATTGCTCTAGTAACAGTCAAAATTGAGTGAAAACTAAGCTGGCATTTTCTAAAGGGTGCTTGGAGCCTAAAAAGGTTGAGAACCACTGGTTTAGGCTATAAGTCAGATCCTATTCCACCTATTAATTGTCTAAGTGGATTTGTGAAACTAATGCAATTCTAAGTCCAGGTCCCTAAAAATCCATTAATGCATTCACTTTCATGACGTACTATCCTCTTACCGGTAAGATTCCATCACAAAAAAGCTGAGAGGCAACAGAAGACCCACCCACCTTTAATATTAACAGTTTTTCATGACCTGAAATGGGGGGGTCCAACTTATGCACCTAATGGGTGGAACAAAATCAGAATCTGGCCCTATGAGGTTGTGTAATGCCGAGAGCTGGGAGAACAGTGAACCATTTGTAGAAACAGTGCATGTCACCTGTCTCTGCAGACTGAGATGCAATGATTTCCCCCTCTTCCTGTTTAAAGCAGTAGCTGTTTCTCTAACAGGCTGTAAAAACTCACACATGCCTATTTTGGACACATTACTTAGCCTCTCCCTATCATGCTTACTGCTGCTGTCTGGTGGGAATACGTGCCTGAAGCCAGTATGGATCAGAACCCTTGAAATGGGTGTGCTGATGCTATTAGCTGTGTAGGGGGATCCCAAATATGCTTGAAGTGGCCTTGCTTCGACAGCCATGTTAGCCAACATAACACATTCTCCCACAGAAATAGACAAAGAAAGGGACCAAGGGCCCAGGAAACTGCAAGATTTACCTTGAACCTTTCTTTTATTCTCTCCTCAATAGTTTGGGTTTGAGGCTGATAGTGCAGAAAGTGCTAGTGTTCAAACTCTTGCTGGCTGGGGATCAATGGGGAACTTCATCCTACTCCCATAGATCCCAGAAATACCAGTCTGCTGTCCAGGGACCCCCATTGGCCCCCTTCTGCAGCCATTGTCATACCATTGTTATTTCTGTCAAGGCCAGGTCATGAGCAGTTCAGAACAAAGAGTGGAGCAGGATTGAATGGTGAGATTCTAGGCCAGAACCACAGTTCAACATCAGAGTCAGGGAGCTGAGAGGAAGTAGGAAGGTAAGGCCAGGCAAGGAGCAGGAGTCTAAGTAGGTACCTAAGTAGGGCAAGCACTAGAGACAAGGGTAGACAGCAACTGGAGGCCGAGCTTCGCCTTAGCAGGGTCGCTCTTGCTGAGTCACTCAGCAGACACTTACCAGTAATGTCAAAGAGCTAAGGATCCTCAGATACTTAAACAGATTCTTAAAGAGAACTTAACGCTTTGTTCTGTAGATATACTGGCTCCCCATGACTTAGATTCCTAGGGCGCATCCACACATGCAAGCACATCCACACGTGCAAGCCAAGTCCCTTAGCTTTCCTGCAAGTCTCTGACCATAGGGGTGACTCTTCTTTGGACTCTCTCAAGCTTTTCCACATCCTTGTTGAAGTGCAGCACCCAGAACTGGATGCAATACTCCAGCTGCGGTCTCACCTATGCTGAGTAAAGCAGAAGAATCACTTCCTTGGTTTTGCTTGAGATGCATCAGTTGATGCTTGCCAGAGTATTGTTTGCCCTGCTGGCTACTGCATCACACTGATGGCTTATGTTCACACTATGGTCTGTTTTTACCCCGGGTCCCTTTCAGTCATGGTACTAGGTAGTTTGGCACCACCAAACCTGTAAGTATGTTGGAGATTGTTCATCCCTAGATGGAGCACTTTACACTTCTCAGTGTTGAATTTAACCTGGTTCCAATCTGCCCAACTTGCCAGCCTGTCTAGGTCCTCCTGTATCTGCAGCCTGTTTTCAAGCGTGACCACACTCCCCCATGACTTGGTGTTGTCTGCGAACTTGGCCAGTGAGCTTTTCTCCCTCACATCCAAATCATTGATAAAGATATTGAAAAGCACTGGACCAAGCATGGACCCCTGAGGGACACCACTGGCCACTTCTTGCCAGGATGACACAGATCCGTTCATTAGAACTCTCTGGGCGCATCCACACACGCAAGCACGTGCGCTTGCAGCAGCTCAAATAGAAGCAGTGCAAATTTGAGCTGGGGCTTTTTGTTTCAGTGCACGTGCTCAGACATGCACTTTGTTGTGGAGCAAATTGTGCCACTTGGGGCAAAATAACCCTGCCTGGCTCCTCCCAGATCTGCAGTCAGGGGGAGCTAGAGCCCAGGGCCAGCACCTGTGCTGTCCCCAGCAGTATAAAAAGCTACCCTATCCTGGCCCCAGCAGTATAAAAAGCCTCCCTGGCAAGTAGCTCAGGGCTACTAGCTCTCAGGAGCTTCTGGGGCCCAGCCAATTGATACCTGGGAACACTACCCCTTGTGCCAGCTGGACTGCTGAAGCAGCCCTGAGAGTTCTCTGCACCCTCTACCCACTGCAGCAGTCTGGCAGTGGGGGCTGCTGCCTGGCTGTGACCTGCTGTGCACCTGCCAGACTCGGATGAGGACTTAAGAGCCTGTAGAGGCATCTGCCCCTCTGGTCCAGCTGCCAGTGGACTGCAGTTGCAGGGTTGGCCTTTGTGTGGCACTACTGCCATTTGTGCCCCCTGCCCAGCCATTTGGGCAGCTATCACCCAGAAGAGGTTCTGGGTGTGGTGGCCTGCTTTGAACTGTCAAAGCATGTCCTCCTGGCCCCATTTG
>NW_017729031.1:1819225-1819600 GCF_001723915.1 Gavialis gangeticus | reverse complement strand
GGTGCAGGTGTTTCTGTGAAAGTGCACCTCGAACTGTTGAAAGCAAAACTCATATCACTTGTGTGGGTTAAGGCAGAGTAGGATGAAAACAGCAGGGATGGTAGCCCTCGTGCAGGCATGAGGCCTGCCAGGTTTCAGGCACAGTGGTGCAGATGTTTCTGTGAAACTGCAGCTCAAGTTTCTGAAAGCAAATAAAAAAAGCAAATAGATGCGGAGTGAGGAGGGTGGCACTTACTCTCTCTGCACATGGAGCTTAGGGAACCCCAGAAGCTGGAGGTTTACGCTGAGGAATACCTGCTTCACCAAACCAGGATCCAAGGAGGTGTGGTGGGGCATCACAACATCCCCAGCAATGCTGAACACCCTCTCGCTTGG
>NW_017729031.1:1813171-1814225 GCF_001723915.1 Gavialis gangeticus | reverse complement strand
CTTGCCAGAGTATTGTTTGCCCTGCTGGCTACTGCATCACACTGATGGCTTATGTTCACACTATGGTCTGTTTTTACCCCGGGTCCCTTTCAGTCATGGTACTAGGTAGTTTGGCACCACCAAACCTGTAAGTATGTTGGAGATTGTTCATCCCTAGATGGAGCACTTTACACTTCTCAGTGTTGAATTTAACCTGGTTCCAATCTGCCCAACTTGCCAGCCTGTCTAGGTCCTCCTGTATCTGCAGCCTGTTTTCAAGCGTGACCACACTCCCCCATGACTTGGTGTTGTCTGCGAACTTGGCCAGTGAGCTTTTCTCCCTCACATCCAAATCATTGATAAAGATATTGAAAAGCACTGGACCAAGCATGGACCCCTGAGGGACACCACTGGCCACTTCTTGCCAGGATGACACAGATCCGTTCATTAGAACTCTCTGGGCGCATCCACACACGCAAGCACGTGCGCTTGCAGCAGCTCAAATAGAAGCAGTGCAAATTTGAGCTGGGGCTTTTTGTTTCAGTGCACGTGCTCAGACATGCACTTTGTTGTGGAGCAAATTGTGCCACTTGGGGCAAAATAACCCTGCCTGGCTCCTCCCAGATCTGCAGTCAGGGGGAGCTAGAGCCCAGGGCCAGCACCTGTGCTGTCCCCAGCAGTATAAAAAGCTACCCTATCCTGGCCCCAGCAGTATAAAAAGCCTCCCTGGCAAGTAGCTCAGGGCTACTAGCTCTCAGGAGCTTCTGGGGCCCAGCCAATTGATACCTGGGAACACTACCCCTTGTGCCAGCTGGACTGCTGAAGCAGCCCTGAGAGTTCTCTGCACCCTCTACCCACTGCAGCAGTCTGGCAGTGGGGGCTGCTGCCTGGCTGTGACCTGCTGTGCACCTGCCAGACTCGGATGAGGACTTAAGAGCCTGTAGAGGCATCTGCCCCTCTGGTCCAGCTGCCAGTGGACTGCAGTTGCAGGGTTGGCCTTTGTGTGGCACTACTGCCATTTGTGCCCCCTGCCCAGCCATTTGGGCAGCTATCACCCAGAAGATGTTCCGGGTGT
>NW_017729031.1:1806827-1808171 GCF_001723915.1 Gavialis gangeticus | reverse complement strand
CCCCCACACAAGGGGTTTGGACCCCCAACAGGGGATTTGGCCTTCTCACAAGGTGTACAGCCCCCCCAGCAGGGGGTTCAACCCCCAAACAAGGGGTATGGATGAAAACAGCAGGGATGGTAGCCCCTTCTGAGGGCATGAAGCCTGCAAAGTTTCAAGGAGATAGGTGCAGGTGTTTCTGTGAAAGTGCACCTCGAACTGTTGAAAGCAAAACTCATATCACTTGTGTGGGTTAAGGCAGAGTAGGATGAAAACAGCAGGGATGGTAGCCCTCGTGCAGGCATGAGGCCTGCCAGGTTTCAGGCACAGTGGTGCAGATGTTTCTGTGAAACTGCAGCTTAAGTTTCTGAAAGCAAATAAAAAAAGCAAATAGATGCGGAGTGAGGAGGGTGGCACTTACTCTCTCTGCACATGGAGCTTAGGGAACCCCAGAAGCTGGAGGTTTACGCTGAGGAATACCTGCTTCACCAAACCAGGATCCAAGGAGGTGTGGTGGGGCATCACAACATCCCCAGCAATGCTGAACACCCTCTCGCTTGGAACAGTGGTTGGTGGACAGGGCAGGTGTTCCCAAGCAACTGTGGCCAGATCCTGCCACACCTGGCTGTGGGTTGCCCTATAGGCCAAGGGTTCACAGTGCAGTGCAGCAGCCTCGGTGGTGAGATAGGTAGCCACCGAGGCCTCTGCGCTACCTGTCTGATGGTGGGGTCTGGTGCCTCTGGACCCCAACATTGAAGCCATACCCTTGGCCCCCATTAGCAGCAGCTGTGGTGGAGGAGATTGGTTTGTGGTTGGAGTGCTGGCACAGGAAAGTGGATCCCCCTCTTCCATGTCCTCCTGATTCTGCCCTTCTGCCTCCCTGACTCTTCTCACCAGCACTTCTGTCCAGTGATCAAGGGTTTTGCTGCTGCAGACACTCCCCTTCCCCCTCAGGTTTCACATGCCCACCAGCACATGGACTGTACTGGACTGCAATGGATCCAGCCATTTTTTGATCCCCTCCTTCAACTGCTTCACCGGTGCCTGCAACTCTGGTGAAAGCAGCTTGCCTCAGACAGGAACATCAATCCCCTGTAACTTCTCCATTTCATTCTCAAGCTCCTTCACTATGGGGATCACCTGACTAAGGAGGGCACTGCCAGCCCTGAGAGTCTCAGTGGCCTTGAGGAACAGCTTGAGGACCACCAAGATCTGGGAGATGGTATCCCATTCCATTTTGTTAAGTGGGCTGCTGATCCCAATCTCCCCACCAAAGGCCATCTCATGGATGGCCTTCTGTTGTTCAACCAGCCTTTCCAGAATCAGGTATGTGGAGTTCCACTGAGTCTCCACATCCTGCATGAT
>NW_017729031.1:1799096-1801827 GCF_001723915.1 Gavialis gangeticus | reverse complement strand
ACAGGTTTTGCTGTACTCCCACAGGGTGATGGCCCCCACACAAGGGGTTTGGACCCCCAACAGGGGATTTGGCCTTCTCACAAGGTGTACAGCCCCCCCAGCAGGGGGTTCAACCCCCAAACAAGGGGTATGGATGAAAACAGCAGGGATGGTAGCCCCTTCTGAGGGCATGAAGCCTGCAAAGTTTCAAGGAGATAGGTGCAGGTGTTTCTGTGAAAGTGCACCTCGAACTGTTGAAAGCAAAACTCATATCACTTGTGTGGGTTAAGGCAGAGTAGGATGAAAACAGCAGGGATGGTAGCCCTCGTGCAGGCATGAGGCCTGCCAGGTTTCAGGCACAGTGGTGCAGATGTTTCTGTGAAACTGCAGCTCAAGTTTCTGAAAGCAAATAAAAAAAGCAAATAGATGCGGAGTGAGGAGGGTGGCACTTACTCTCTCTGCACATGGAGCTTAGGGAACCCCAGAAGCTGGAGGTTTACGCTGAGGAATACCTGCTTCACCAAACCAGGATCCAAGGAGGTGTGGTGGGGCATCACAACATCCCCAGCAATGCTGAACACCCTCTCGCTTGGAACAGTGGTTGGTGGACAGGGCAGGTGTTCCCAAGCAACTGTGGCCAGATCCTGCCACACCTGGCTGTGGGTTGCCCTATAGGCCAAGGGTTCACAGTGCAGTGCAGCAGCCTCGGTGGTGAGATAGGTAGCCACCGAGGCCTCTGCGCTACCTGTCTGATGGTGGGGTCTGGTGCCTCTGGACCCCAACATTGAAGCCATACCCTTGGCCCCCATTAGCAGCAGCTGTGGTGGAGGAGATTGGTTTGTGGTTGGAGTGCTGGCACAGGAAAGTGGATCCCCCTCTTCCATGTCCTCCTGATTCTGCCCTTCTGCCTCCCTGACTCTTCTCACCAGCACTTCTGTCCAGTGATCAAGGGTTTTGCTGCTGCAGACACTCCCCTTCACCCTCAGGTTTCACATGCCCACCAGCACATGGACTGTACTGGACTGCAATGGATCCAGCCATTTTTTGATCCCCTCCTTCAACTGCTTCACCGGTGCCTGCAACTCTGGTGAAAGCAGCTTGCCTCAGACAGGAACATCAATCCCCTGTAACTTCTCCATTTCATTCTCAAGCTCCTTCACTATGGGGATCACCTGGCTAAGGAGGGCACTGCCAGCACTGAGAGTCTCAGTGGCCTTGAGGAACAGCTTGAGGACCACCAAGATCTGGGAGATGGTATCCCATTCCATTTTGTTAAGTGGGCTGCTGATCCCAATCTCCCCACCAAAGGCCATCTCATGGATGGCCTTCTGTTGTTCAACCAGCCTTTCCAGAATCAGGTATGTGGAGTTCCACTGAGTCTCCACATCCTGCATGATTTTGTGCTGTGGGATGCTCAGCTCTGCCTGTTTGTCCCGCAGCATCTTTCCCGCTTTGATGCTCCAGTAGAAATAGCCTGCCACCTTCCTGCATTTTGAAATGAGCTGGCTAGTAGTGATGGTGCCATCACCAGGAGCTCTGTGCCCCTCCAAGGCATCCCTGACTACAAGGTGGAACTTGTGTGCCACACAGCACCCTGCCCAACAAGCCACCCCTGCACTATGCAGTTCATGGCCACCATGATCTCCCTTGCCATGTGGGACTCATCCGTCACTTCCACTTGAAGGAGAGTCCACCAGCACCCTGACTGATCACACCAGTGCCCTGTGAGGGAGAAGTAGGCATGATCTCTACCCCAGCTGCTCCAGATGTCCAAGGTGAAGTGTAAGGCTACCTGTGGACCTGCCTTCCACAGCTCCTCCCTCAAGTACTCCCTGCATGCCTCATACAGGGAGGGCACCACTGTCCTACTAAAGGTGGTATGTGTGGGCACTTGGTATGATGGGGCCATGAGTGCCATGAGCTGCCTGAACCCTGGACACTCAGCAAAGGAGAAGGGCTGGTCATCCAGAACACGCATTTCCCCAATGCTGTAGGTGACCTTGTTCACCTTCGGAATGAGCCCTCCTCTGTCTCCACCTTTCCTGCACTGGTACAAGGTGGGAGACTTTTGGGGGGGCATGTTCTGGTACCAGGCTGAGGAGGAATAAGGGCAAGGGGGTGCTGCCTCCTGAGATGCAGCTGCATCACTGAAGTGGTGAAGTGTTTCACTTCCTTGCCCTGGCTGATTTGCTTTCAGCAGTGCTGGCAGGTAGGATACCTGGGATCATCTACCACCTCAGAATGATTCCACACTACACTACCCACCCACCTCTGGGTTGAGGGTGGGGATCCTGCCTTATCCCCCTCCTCACTAGACAGAGGCACAACAACAGGAGGAGCTGAGCCACCTACCCCCACAACCTCACCTCAACCCTGCACTGCTGCCCACGCTGCCCCCACCTGAAGTGTGGCAGGGCAGCGAGTTCCAATGCTGCTTTGCAGAGCAGCTTTCTGCACCCTCTGCTGTGCCCTGCTGCACCGGTTTCCAATGCTGCTTTGCAGAAGTGGCGCAGGCAGCACAGCAGGGAGCATTGCTGGTATGTGCTGCCTCCCCAGAGCCCGGGGCCGGGGCTGGGGCTGGGAGGCAGCTGGGGCTGGGGCTGGGGCTGGGGCCGGGGTGGAGAGGCAGAAGATGTTTGCAGCTGGCCCAGATTCTGACAGCCATAGAGCCGAGGCTGGGGGGCAGGGTCTTCGGGTTGGGGGGCAAGGGGCAGCATGGGTGGGGGGCAAGGGTCACGAGCAAGAGGTAGTT
>NW_017729031.1:1793900-1798875 GCF_001723915.1 Gavialis gangeticus | reverse complement strand
TCCATCTATCACAGTACTATAAGGATTTTTATATATATATATATATATATATATATAAATAAATCCTCATAGATAGATAAATAATCTATCTTTCTGTCATTTTTAACCTTTCATTCTACACACTCTGATTCATTTTCTGCACTGATGTTAACATATGTCAAAAAAGATGTAATAAGTGAGTAGCGATTCCAAACAGGCAGTATATTAAAAACCTAATGACCAGCTACTACTGCAAGGCAAAGGACAGAAACCACAAGTTCTGCACTTCCCATCTATCACACTACTATGAGACTTTTGACTGGGTCCTCAAGAGCCCAAAGTCCTACTTGACAGGCTTACAACAGAGGTGTCATGATTCTGAAATCAGAATGGATGGGATTAAAAGCAGAGGAAACATGGTGGAAGAAGGGACAGAATCACAGAAATAGATCTCAGAACAGACACTGTGCTAGAGCTTGCTCTGGATCAAGCCATGCATCCAACTGGGTTGGTGGATGCCTTGTGGCTACATTATTTATTTATTTATTTAATGTATTATTCTAATCAATCCATATTCTGAGGATTTTTTCAGGGATAGGCCCAGGGAGCATCTTAGAGCTACAACCAGGAAAGTGGCATTCTTCCTTCTTTGTTAATATTATCAGGGAACATTGTTGCAGCTGGAAGGGATGCCAGGGGACATTTCTCAGCAATGACCAATAACATTACTGTTATGGAGGATCTTCCGAGATATGGGATGGCTATACCACTTATCTGGTCCTCTTCAGTCACTCTCCCACTTGTATGATCCAAAATGGATTCCAAGTGGGGAAAGAAATTTAAACATTGATCTAAAGATATATTAAGTTTGCACTTTGTTCCTACCTAGCTTCAAGTATCCATTCACGTGTTGCCTTGGTGCGGATGCCTAGTGGTGGGTGCAGGGAGGCTTTGAGCAACCTCTGACAGGGACCCCATCATCCTGGGGTCTAGAACTCACCTGCCATGATTTGAGTGTTTCTTCAGTGGTGGTGTCTCCTGTTGGGGGTCCCTCAAGGTTGATTGTTCCACCTGACAGATGTTCATGGGGCTCCACCTCCCCTACACCCCTTCCATATGCCAGAATCCGACAGGCCACTTGATCATGGTGCAGTCAGCCCTCCGGTCTTGATGACTCTTACCCAAAGTTCGATGTCAGGTATCGGGTCTACTACCTAATTGACCCTGGGTCCGATGGATGTTCCCCTCTCCTGAGAGTTTCTTTTGCTCCCTGCTGGTTAACTGTCACTTTTTCCTTTGCGGGCAGTCTCTGTTGCATGACCATTGCCCAGATCCCTCAATGAAGGGTCACCAGCAAGTAAAATAAAACAACAAAATAAAACTGGAGACAACTGAGGAATGGGCACTGGTCAGAAGGAAACAAAAAGGGAGGATGCCACAGAAAGAGAGAAAAGGGGGGGGAAAAGAAGGCAGGGATGCAACAAAGGAAAGATCAGGCAGAATGGTCTTGTTATACTGGCTCTGCTCTAGAGCCTGTGCCCTGCTGCATCCCCCGAAGCTGCTCCGCTCTCGGCCAGATGAGAGCTTCTCATACCTCTTTCTCTGGGTTAATTCACTTCCCACGGTCCAATTTGTCAGCTCCTGGTGTGGGGAGTATCTATCATCCTCCATGCTTTTCCCTGCTTTTCTTGGAGCAGGGTCTCTTTCCACATGCTGGTGCTGCCTGTGACCAGTGTTTGTACCCCTGGGACACACTTACTAAAAGTAAGAATCAGAATTATAGGCTTAGTGAGGATTACCAAGCATGAGAACACGTTTCAACATACACCATGCTCTTTTTACTTCTGTCACAACAGTAGCCCGATATAGTTTTACACCATAACTAAAGTTACAGCCTCATCTTAGACAGCCTAGATAATGAAGCTTCTTTGACTCTAAGTTAAAAAAAGTCCCTTGGGACATCAGTATTAACCTCTTAACTCCATTCAGAAGGGGACTTCAGTCCTCTGCATCTCACTTCAACATCATGTTAATGTTCAGTTGCATTATCCTTCACTCCTGGGAGTGAATGCTTGTGAATTTTTCATGCAGATGAAACTCTTGATAGCTGGTGAGATTCTTGGGAAAGACAAACTTCCAATAACCACCCCTGAAGTCCACTGCCTATATCCTTTCCTTGATATACTATCCAGTCATCAGACAACAAATAATCTCTTTTTACATAGTTTGATGAAAAATCATAGGCAACACACAGGGGGTATGGGTGACACATGCCCTCCCTGAGATTGGCTGCTGTTGAAGCCACCACCAGCTTCTGCAGGCAGTCACCGCTTGCCACCCGCCCCCCCTCCTTGCCACTGACATGGCCACTGGCATGTGCAGGAGGTCCCCACACGCCACTTGCCACCCCCCCGCCCACGGCCAGCACCAATGCTGGCGGCTGCAGGTATCCCCACTCACTGCTTGCCACCACCGACACCGATGCTGGTAGCTGCAAGGAGTCCTCTCTTGCTGCTTGCTGCCATGGTGCCTGCCCCCCCAGTCTCGGGAGGCACCAATTCTTCCTGATCAAAATCTACCACTAGCCTGGAAATCTTGCTTCCTCTTCTACTCTGGGATGTTCAGCAGCAATGGTGGCCTTAGGGTTGTTGGAGTCCTGGACAAGAGAGTCAATTGGGGCCCCTTAGAGGCTTAATTTGGATGACCTATAAGCAAGTCAGACATTTTCAATTTCAATTTCACTTTGCCCTATCCGTGAAACTACAATGAAAGTATCTTAATATATTATTGATAATACAAAGAAAGAACTTTTTAACATTGAGCTATATTCTAGGTTCAAAATTTTGGGGCCCCCTAAAGCATGGGGCCCCAGGTGGTCACCCTTAAGGCCACTACTGTCAACAGATAAATATCTTCCAAGATTTTCCCAATCTAATGTATTACTAAAACCAGTGCAAGTAACAGCTCCCTGATTTGATTGCACACATTGTCCTCTTTTACCACATGCCAAAAAAAATTACTTAATGAAGTAAACCTGACATTCTTACCACAGTCATGGTGTTTCTGTGGTTTGGCTGCATGCTAGGAGGAACTTCTGAACATGCCAGTGTCCTCAGAAAGAACAGGGACATATTCAGGTCGATAAAGGGATCAAGCTGTGGCCTTTCAATGACAGAACATAAAATAAGGGGAGTCTTTCCTTTCTCTTTTCAATTCAAAAGAGAAAGACTCTGAAGCAAGCTGTTAAATGACACCGGGCACACATCGGATGAACGCTTGATGTCCACACATAAATACATTATACCTCGGTTTGGATGTGCTTTAAGCTTGAGCCAGATTACCCAGCTCTGGGTGTGGCTGAAGCCTGAGGTCTACATTGGCCCGAGCTGGAAACTGCATAGTTTGCAGTGAAGACATATGAGTACCAATAACCTTCCAATGCCTTCTCACAATTTCCCCTAAGGATGGGCAAGCTCACCCATAGTTGGCTGGGAAGAATCACTGAAGGAATGTCTGTATGGCACAATACAAGGCAATGAAGAGATTATTGAGGTCATGCTAAAAGAGCTACAGTCTTGGAAGTCCTTCAGAAACAATAGAGCTCTACGCTTTATTGAGCTCTTGCAGCAAGACTTGGATAGGTTACGGGGGTGGGCTAGCAAAAACAGGATGCGCTTCAATACTGACAAGTGCAGGGTGCTGCACTTGGGAAGTAGTAACCAGCAGCACACTTATAAGATGGGAAACTACCTTCTTGAAAGCATGGAGGCAGAAAGGGATCTTGGAGTCATTATTGAATGAAAATGGGCCGACAATGCGAGGTCACGGTTGGCAGGGCTAACCAGACCTTGTCGTGCATCCACAGGTGCATCTCTAGCAGGAACAAGGAAATGATCCTCCCCCTCTGTGCAACACTGGTCAGACCACAGCTGGAGTACTGTGTCCAGTTCTGTGTGCCCCACTTCAGGAGGGATGTGGACAACATTGAGAGGGTCCAGAGGAGGGCCACCTGCATGATCCGGGAACAACAGGGCAGACCCTACAATGAGAGACTGTGGGACCTGAACCTGTTCAGCCTTCACAACAGAAGGCTGAGGGGGGAGCTGGTGATCATCTATAAACTCACTAGGGGGGACCAGAAGGGTTTGGGAGAGATCTTGTTTCCCCTAGCGCCCCCAGCATAACAAGGAATAACGGCCACAAGTTGTTGGAGAGTCGGTTTAGATTAGACATCTGTAAGAACTACTTCACAGTCAGGGCGGCTGGGATCTGGAACCAACTTCCAAGGGAAGTGGTGCTGGCTCCTACCCTGGGGGTCTTTAAGAGGAGGCTTGATGCCTACCTAGCTGGGATCATTTGAGCCCAGGTTTTTTCTCCTGCCCTGGCAGGGGGTCGGACTTGAAGATCTACAAGGTCCCTTCCGACCCTACTTCTTTGATTCTTTGATTCTATGATAATGAGCTATGCTGCTTCTGGGACCAGAATTAGTTTGTTTATTACTAGCTCTGTTATCTTTACCCATAACTGCATTGACTTTAACTTTGACTTTGACAAGCTCAGGAGCCTTGTTGGTGAGGCCCTAAGGGACAACAACCCCAAGGGGAGGGGAGTTCAGGAAGAGTGGTTGCTCCTCAAGGGAGCGATCTACGATGCACAAGCTCAGGCTATTCCGTCTTGGAGGAAAGGCAGCAAAAGGGCACAGCAGCCCCCTTGGCTCTCCAGGGAACTAACAGACCTCCTGCAGCTAAAAAGAAAGGCCTACAAAGGATGAAGGACAGGATCCACCTCCAAGGAGTAATATTCTGCACTGGTCTGGTCCTGCAGGGAGTGAACGAGGAGAGCCAAGGCTGCGATGGAACTCCAACTAGCTACAAGTATCAAGGACAATAAAAAGTCCTTTTTCAGATATGTGGGAGCCAGAGGAAAAGCAAGGGCAACATTGGACCCCTGCTAAACCAGATGGGACAACTGACAACTGATGCCCAGGAAAAAGCTA
>NW_017729031.1:1788568-1788900 GCF_001723915.1 Gavialis gangeticus | reverse complement strand
AATCTGCTGGCTGGGAAACTGGCTCCGTGATCAGAACCAGAGGGCAGTAATTGATGGAAGTCAATCATCATGGTTCCCGGTGATCAGTGGGGTCCCCCAAGGCTCTGTCCTTGGACCTATATTGTTCAACATCTTCATTAATGATGTGGACATTGGAGTCAGAAGCGGACTGGCCAAGTTCGCTGACAATACTAAACTCTGGGGTAAAGCATCCACACCTGACAACAGGAGGGCGATCCAAGCTGACCTTAACAGGCTCAGGAAATGGGCAGACAAGAACCTGATGGTGTTTAATGCCGAAAAATGCAAGGTTCTCCACCTTGGGAGGAAAA
>NW_017729031.1:1782735-1788517 GCF_001723915.1 Gavialis gangeticus | reverse complement strand
AATGGTTATAAACTACTACAAGACCGTTTCAGGCTGGACATAAGGAAGAATTTCTTTACTGTCTGAGCCCCCAAGGTCTGGAACAGCCTGCCATCGGAGGTGGTTTAAGCACCTACTTTGAACGCCTTCAAGAGAAATTTAGATGCTTATCTTGCTGGGATTGTATGACCCCAGCTGACTTCCTGCCCCCTGGGGCAGGGGGCTGGACTCGATGATCTTCTGAGGTCCCTTCTAGCCCTAATGTCTATGAAATCTATGAAATATTTGGGTCTCCCAGAAAAAAGAACCATGGGATATGCTTACTGACACACAGCGGCAAGTGCAGAAACAGTAAAGATAGCTTGGGGATTGCCACAGAGGTCTGACATTTGGTTTTGCTCAGCCTGTATGTGTCCCCTCTGCAAAACCATATCCGAATTATGCTAAATCCCAGTGAAGACATGGTCTTCAAGTTGTAACACACTAGCATAGCCTTTTACAAAAACATAGTCAAAGCTTTGGAAATAACAAGCAGGGTATGTGAGTAGGGCAGATTGTATTTCCTTGCCTTGATAGTAATCACTCTACACACATAATCACACCCTGACTTAACTGTCAAATTTTTAAGTCCTGCTTAAATGATAAGCATTTTTGCCTTTCCTAGCCCCTTCTATAAGACTATGCTCTTCAAAGCAAGCTGGACTTACAGCTGTGGCAAGGTTTCTAGTGTCTGTAACGCTTTAGTACACAAGACTGGAAACTGTGACAACCTTATTTTGTTGTAAATAATGAAAGTTTGAATTAATTAAATATTAAAATTAATTATACAGCCATTACTTCAGCTCCTGCATTACTTGTTTGAATATTAAATTCTTTGTTGGTTTTCACAGATTCTAGGGATTTATATGGTACAGTTACATATTGTCAATACAAGTTGTCTATAGGAAAGCTGAAAGTTTTGTCAATTGAGTAAGAAGGCTTTTGGACCTTTGAAATCCTCCTTTGATATCGAGGAGGCATTTTGGAACAGTGAGATGAAGGCATATGATTAGTATGTCCATTTAGAAGATCAGCTTTGAAATAAACAACAATGTTGGCATTTAAGCCATCATGGTTAGGCTCCAGAGTTAACTTCATGATGAAATGTATGGGGTTCAGTCCTTTCATTGATATGGTTCTAAGCTGTGTGCAGACTCAGGCAGTCACTGCTTATATCCTTTTACAGTCAATTCAAATTTCAAAGTTATATCTATAATTAAAAGGCTGGAAACATTTTTTTAAAACTAGGAGGATTAAATATGAAGTCCTGGTCTACAGCTAGGATGGATCCCTGGGATATCTGCAGGACCTTGGGCTAATTTGGTTCTCACATTTTTCAGCTGAGTCTCAAGTTTTGATTCTGAGAGAAGCTGAACATACACAAACTTTTGTTGACTTCCATGGAAACTCCTACTACTTCCTTGGAAACTCCTTCTTCCTCAGAGCAAGACCAATGGTGAACAGTGTATTAACATCTGGCCTGATGGCTTGTCTATCATTTTTATGTACCTCTTTACAAAACACAATGGGAGAAAGAGTTCTTGCCCTAGTGAAGTGCTTCCCAAACGTTTCTTTAGCATGACCCCATTTATGACCCCATTTCCTCATCATGACCCCATTTCCTCAGCATGGCTCCACACTCCCAACCCACAGCTCCCTACCTCCCTGGGTGCCCTTCACTCCCAATCCACAGCCCCCTGGCCCTGCTGGTGCTGCCCACTCCCAACCTGCAGCCCCCCACTCCCACCAGGTGCCCCACAGCCAGTTCCCACAGCTCCCTGTCCCCACCACTCCACCCCACAGCACTGCCTAACCCACAGCTGCTGCTTGTGGGAGATGGCATGGCAGGAGCAGAGCCCATGGGTGGGGGAAGGACACAGACTCCCTGCCCTGCTGACCTCCCCCCAGGGGCTCCACGGCTCAGCGAATGGGACCTGGTATGGAAGGGAGCACTGTGTCACCATAGCTGCCAAGCTGAGGCACGCTCTGCCCACCCAGCAATAGTGGAGGCATGAATCCACGCCACCACTATACCTCACTTTGGTGGCCATGACAGTGCAGTGCTCCTTCCTACACTGGGTCCTGCCTTCTGGGCTGTGGAGGTGGCTCCTGCCTGGAGCTTGTCCAGCCCCATTGCCACCAGGCACCCCACTGTGGGCACAGAAATCTTGTGACCCCCCAACCCCTGATGTTGTGACCCCGTTTGGTGTCATGACCCAGTTTGGGAACCGCTGCTCTACTGACTTACATAACTTACATTTTAATTCCAACTGAACTATGAAGTCACACAACAGATCAAGCATTAGAAGGTATAGACACTTTGCCTGGGACACAAGGCAGTCTTTTTGCCCTTCTCCATTGTTTGGACATGCATGTTTATAAATGTTTAGGAAGGACATTAATTGCACGTTAACCAGGCTCCTACATGTGCTCAGCTATCAGACTGTTGGCACTAGATACCTCCCTCTTACTAAGGTTGTTTTATTGCTCTATTGATCCCAGTTTGCAATGCTGAAAAGCCTTCTATGATTTCTACGGCCAATTGCCATAGAAGAATCTTTACTGGGCAAAAAATAAAAGAAGCAGTCCTAACTTTATGGAAATACACCATAATTCTAAGTATTTAACTGGCAGCTAAATAAATTTCATTCTATATTACTATACATTAACCACAGGGATGGATATTAATAGCACTTAGTGTATGCTAGCATCATTTCAGCAGCCCTTCCGAAACAACAAACAGTACAGAACATCAGAAAGAATAAATGATTCCCTAGCAAAAAGATACTAACTTGTAGGGGCTGACCCTCAGCTGTGTCTGAAATTAGCACAATCCCATTGATTTTCATGGCCCAACGAGCATCTACAGCTATGAGAGGTCCAGTTTTGCAAAGTACCTAGCACTCTGCCCTGATTCAGCAAACATTTGAGCACATGCTTGGGTTCAAGATGTGCCCATGGACTTTATTGAAATCAGAGTACCCAGGCCAGATTTTGCAGGATCGAGCCTCAATTCAGCATCTGAGAAAAACATTAGAACGCAATCTAGCAATACTGTATTATACCTGCTAATAGACTCAGTTAATATTTGGGAAACAGACACTTTGTGTTATATTTGGTTAATGGAAGCTGTCAGAGATATTGCAGTTCTTTTATTCTGTTTTGAAAATTTAGTCGTCTTTCTTTGCAATCATCCTGCTAACACTCTGAATTAACTTGAATAACAAATTATCTTGTAACATCTACTGATCCCTTTAAAACTGACAGTGAATAGCTGAACCTCACTGCCCTTTATATTTGTTTTAATTTTAACCTAAGCTATTAATACCTTATCATTCCCCTTTATTAAACCAATGTGGTTTGCTAATTTACAGTCAAAATGTCTTTTAATCTGCTGTAATGAACAGCTCATCTATCCCATACTAGTTGGCACAGTATGAATGCATGAACAGATAGAATGATCTATACATTCAACTTATGGATATTGATTTTTAAATAAATTTTCTATAGCTGCTTGAAACATACTTCAGTGTACTAAGCATGTTTTAAAGGATGCTATTCCTAAATAATGTAGATCAAATAATTACTGTTACAGCTGAGAAAATGAAGGGAGGAATGTAAATATTTATCAAAAGACTTGTTTATACATACAGGTACTCCTCACTTAACGTTGTCCCAGTTAACGTTGTTTCGTCATTACGTCACTGATCTATTAGAGAACATACTCATTTAAAGTCGCGCAATGTTCAATTATAACGTTGTTTGGCTGCCGCCTGCTAGTAGGTAACTACTGTGACATAATTGGATTCGCTTACCAATGTTCGCTTAAAGTTGCACTTTTCAAGAACATAACTACAACGTTAAGTGAGGTATAGCTGTATAAAGATACACTGCCAACCTTGGTAAGGACCAAAATATGATTAACATTCTTACACTGTTTGTCAGAGCTCTCTAGAATAATTTATAGATAATGACACTGAGGGATAGGGGTGGAGTTGGTTTTACTTTCTTTTCTTTTTTTTAAGATAAAAAGCTATACTGTTGTTATTTTATAAATACAGTAGAATGTAAAGATATTCAAGGCAGGAGTGTTTCTCTACAATAATATCCAGCACTTAGTAGAAAAGGTCCCTGCTCTCAGGTGGTACTTCTAAAATCCATTATAATTGTGACACAAAAAATAAAGTATGTAAATGAATGAACATGAACAAACACTAAGTACTCAAAGTGCAATACCATCAAGGCTGTGCATGTGTACATGCATGTGCTCACTAGAATAAAGGAGAGTTCAGTAGTGAAGTTTTCAGGGCTTTATGCTAAATATATGAAGACCTTTACTCTAACTGTAGCGGAGCACTAGGGTGCTGGCTACTAGTAATGGTGATGCAGGCTTGGCTGCCAATCAATAGGGCAGCACAGCCGGGGGTTGCCTAAGTAATTGAGTGGGTCAGCTGACTGCCAGGGGGCCGGGCCTGGCCTATATAAACACACAAGGCTGAGGCCTGAGGTGGTTCCCCCCTGGCAGCCTGAGTGGCAGGAGCTCTGCTGAGGAGTACAGCGGAGTAGGCTTAGAGCTGAGCAGCCTGAGCATCGGCATGCGAATGCAGGGTGAAGAGGGCCCTGACAGGGATATGATGGAAGGTTAGCCAGGTTGGCTTAAGGTTTATGTTACAGCTGAGAGGCTCTGCATTCTGTTGTGGCTTTGGGAGTTATTGTAGCCCCAGAGGGGAGGCTTTGGGTTTGTTTGGTTATTGTTATTACACCACCGGAGGACTGGGTGAGGCTATAAGGGGAAGGAGGAGGCCTCAGTAGGAGCTCCCCAGTAAGGTTCGGGTGCTCCCAGTGTGGTAGAGAGTGCTGTGGGGGGTGTCCCGACCCCGGCCCAGTGGGGCGACATTGGGTAGAGCTAGAGGGGTGTCCCGACCCCGGCCCAGTGGGGCGACATTGGGTAGAGCTAGAGGGGTGTCCCAACCCCGGCCCAGTGGGGGCGATATCGGGTGTAAAGCCCAAGCGGGCATAGGACCCAGAAGAAGGGTCAGGGGGCCAGGCACGGCTACAGGCCACCTGAGCCCCAACTGCGGGAAGCGCGGACGACAAAACCCCAGTGGGGATAACATACTGTGGGAAGCGCGGGCGATGAAACCCCAGAGTGGGTAGCATACCGCGGGAAGCGCGGGCAACGAAACCCCTGTGTGGGTGAGCGCCGGGAGACGGGCCCAGTGAGGCGCAGCCTCTACATAAGAAGCCCCAGCAGGGGCAAGGCTATTGAGAAGCCCAGCAGGGGCAAGGCTATTGAGAAGCCACCCCAGTGGGGCGAGCGCGGGAAGCGCAAGTGAAGCCCTAGTGAGGGCAGGACCGGGAGAAGCCCAGCAGGGGCATACCTGTTGAGAGGCCCAGCAGGGCAAAGCTGTTGAGAGGCGCAGGAAGCGCGAGCAGGGCCCCAGTGTGGGCGACACAGAAGCCCACCAGGGGCGAACCTATTGGGAAGCCCACCAGGGGCGAACTTAGGGAGAAGCCCAGCAGGGCTAGTGTATAGACAAGCCCAGAGGAGTGAGCTTAGTGAGAAACTTAAAGGAGTCAGCACAGTGAGCCGGCCTGAGTGGGCTAGCGAATACTGGGGAACCGGCAAAAGGGCACGAGTTGCGTGACAAGCTCGGGAGCACCAGTAAGGGCTCTGGTTGCACGACAAGCCCAGGGGCATTAGCCAGGACGCCAGTTGAGTGGCAAGGCCAGAGTGCCTACGGGAGGCGCCAGTTGCGTGGCA
>NW_017729031.1:1778746-1782724 GCF_001723915.1 Gavialis gangeticus | reverse complement strand
TTGAGCCCAGTTTTTTCTCCTGCCCAGGCAGGGGGTCGGTCTTGAAGACCTATAAGGTCCCTTCCGACTCGACTTCTATGATTCTATCTCTGATCTGCCCACATATGGGAAGAGGGCATGGCCCGGCCCCAATCTGGTGGTGCAGGGGAAGAGGGCATGGTTTAGCCCTGATCTGGCTGTGCAGAGGGTAGGTGTGGCCTGGCAGCCAGGGACAGTTGTGGTATTAATTGCCATGAATCCCCCATTGCCAAATTTTCTGACCCGTAGGGAGCCCCATGCACTGGATGCCATGGTTCCATCAGCCAGAGTTTGAGCAACCCTAGTACAGAATAAGAGGGGATATCTTAGTTAATCCCCTGTAATTCAAAATTAGTGGACATTTAAAAGATTAGCTCTTAATCAACTGCATCCTTTGCCAAGACTCCAGACTTTGCACTGTAGATGCACCTTGCACCATTCAAAATTCCAACTGGAAACTTAATTGTCCGAGAGCAGCAACTGTACTGCATAGCTTCCCTCCCCCCTCTCCCCAGATTTCCCTTGTTTGTCTGTTGGAAGCTTTTTGTTATACCTGCTCACACACAAAAAATGTATAAAAAATATACTGAGTCAGAGCAAAGGTTCAGCCAGCCCAGTGTGCTGTACCTCATGGTGACAGAGTGTGCATGCTAAAGCCTCTCCAGACCGATCTGCCCTGTGTGTCCCTCCCCTTACATCTTTCAGCATTCAGAGAGCTAGGAAATCTCATTTGGGAGGTTGCACCAGTAACTATCATGTTTAATAACCACTGATGGACCAATCCCGCAGGATTTTGTCTAATCCTCTTCTGAATCTGGTTAAGTTTTCAGCATCTACAACATCTTGTGGCTATGAGGTCCAAATGTTAATTACCCATTGTGTGAGAAAATTTCCTTTTGTTTTTTTTTTAAACCTGCTACCTAATAATTCCATTGTATGGCCCTCATTACAGCTAACCATGCTCTCCCCCCTCAGGGCTGGGTTGAGATGATTAAACTCATTGCACCTAGACTCAAGATGAAATCAATCCAATGCATTCCTCCCCCCAGCTTTGTTTCCACCAGGGGACTGAAACTCTCACTCTTTTTTTTTTTTTTGGAAACCCAACTGCTTGTTCCCAGCATCTGTCTTACACCTGTACGTGAATCAGGCACATTAGTGCCAGTGAAAATAGATATTTTGTTATCATTTTTTTTTTAAGCTTGTTAGATTTTGATTTCAAGTAGAATTTTAAGTGTTTCTGATTATCAAAATTAGAAAGCTAAACAACACAGTGCAAACTTTTGAGTATACACGTCTTTCACATTGAGAGTTTTTATTTGGGGGCAGGGGTTGGTGGGAAGAGGTTGCACTATAAAGAATTACATCTTAGCAGCTGGTTGCACACACTAAAGTTTCCAGCAGATGTTACAAACATCGCGCGCTCAACCATTTGCCAGCACTCCACTGAGCCAGACATATTGAGAGAGCTACATACAGCTTGGGAGTCCCATGTTGCAGAGTGCTGCCTTATACGTTGATGCCAATACCATTACCATTAAAGAGAAGATGAAATCTAAACAGCTGCTAACCACAGGTACCTCTGGGTATTTAAAAAAATAACCCAACTATTTATCTACTCAACTCTGATCTTAGAAATTGTTTTATTTTTAAGATATTTTCTTTGGAAAACCTGTGTTTGGCCAATCTTAACATGTCTGTTAGATGCATGAGAAAGACTTGAGTGGGACATAAGGTCACGTTTTCAGATATTTGTGCATGTGGCTATAAACATACACAGTCTCCTATTATACTTTTTGTACAGGGTAAATTATGAATCCAATTCTCCCACTAAATGCTCTGCTTTAACTTTATACAAAATGTATACAGGGTCCTAAAGAGTTTCCAACTTTGAATGTTTGCTACATTTTAAATATTTTATCCACTGCAAAGCACTGAAATCTGAAAATAAGGATGATTTTGAGCACATCTATGCCCCTCAAAGTACAGTAACCTGACAAAATTTTTCATATTTTAAGGCACACAGGAGAAAAACATATCATTTTTGGAAGAACAATTTTAACTGCTAATAAAAGCTGTTCAGAGTGATGAGCTCATCATATTTGTATTTAAGCATCAGATGAAGACCACACAACAGGTCATGTAATGAGATCACTTAGCAATATCATCATCATCATTCCCCTGGACTCAGGAACGGCTTTGTCAAGGCATCTCAGCCTGAGGAAATAGCCTTCAAAGGATTCCTACAGATGCAATAAGTGCACACATGGCTCACTAGGCAAGTTTGTAATAGCAAGCTTTGACCACATTCCCTGCCTTGCCACCTACATTTCTGTGGCAGCTGCATGGTCTGTCTTTTCTGCTGCTATGGCTCCTTGGGCCTGGCTCTTTTTCTTGCAAACTGGTACTGTATCACTGCTGAAAGAGATCAACCCCCTCTCTGCTCCTTGCATGCCATCACCGTCTACCTGTAGTCAGTGCTTCCCAGCAGCCAGCTGATAACCTGCTCTGAAGAGGTGGAACTTCAGCAGGAACACAAGACATTTTTTCAGCGAGCCTCACCTTCACCCATTTCTCTGAACAGCAGCTCCTTAGCCACATACCCACTGCCCATGCACGTTGTGAGGCCAGCCCAATGCAGCTGCTGCTTGATTATCAATGCTTCAGTGCTGTAGCAACCCTCTCATTATAGTAGCTGGGCATTGGATACTCTGTCAAACAAGCTGGCCCTCAGGCAGAAACACATGAAATATTGGTGGAATTTCATTAGCTGCCACAAACATCACCTGTACAACGTTCAGGTTTCACACACATCAAATAAGATATGGGAACAACGTACTTAAAAACTTTAACCTTCATGAAGACCTTCACACCTATTTGAACAGCTTGCCAAAGGCTTTATTTGCTTTCAGGATGCAGGAAATAACCTCATCAGCACTAATTCATTCTTACCAACACAGTTCCCAGGTAGGAAAACTCATGAGTCACAGGAAGTGACCTACCACCAATGTACAGTGCAGATGGCACATTATCTTTTGCCCAGAAGCCAGCTGATACACGCCTTGGTTTTCATTAAACTAGCTCTGAGCTCAAGCCTGTCTATAGCTGTCACAAAGCAGCCAATCAACATCCACAAGTCATCCCGTAAAACAGTTCCAGGCAGAATAGGGTGATAATTTTGATGTTGCGTGTAATTTCTCATGATTGAACAATAATACCAGAGAAGCAATCAGAAGTTTGTCAGCTGCCTTCTACGAGGGCGCTGCAGAGAAGGGTAAACAGCCCTGGACCAAAAACTCAGTCTTGTTTTTCCCCATTACAGATGGGGAAAGGCTCAAGTAGATCAGCGCCAATCCTTTTTCTGGGCCCTGGGGAACTTTTCAAGGTGGTGGACCTGTCCAGCAGGTGCTAGCAGCCAGATAGACTGATCACATCAAAAGCTTCCATGATGCCAGTGAAACCCATCAAGAGATTACAATTCTGTTCACAGTACTTCTCTTGGATGTGTCTTGTAAAAAAAAGCACAGAAACACATTCACATCCAGCACCCCGTGACTCACAGTGAAAGTCACCGAGACAATATTTCACCAGCAGTCATTAAACTGAGATCCCCTGAAAGTTACTGTTCTCCATTTAATCTCTTTTCCCCTTGTGGATCTTAACTGCGGTCACTTTTTTCAGTTCTTGAGGGGCAAACCTGAAATTGCCTCAGAAATGTAGACATAATGCAGCACTTTTGAGATATGTATAATAAAATATACAGCTATTTCACCCCTAGTAAGATATGAACATGGTACTTTTAAAAAATTCAATGGGGCATGTCAAAAAGTGTATTTTAGGTGGGTATTGCACATTTTGAACGGCTGAAGTAGCTTGTCCTTCAATCCCACATCTCCCAAAGCACCAAAGATCCCATAATCCCAGACATGTAATGTTTTATTGCTTAAATGAGGCATGAAT
>NW_017729031.1:1773275-1773746 GCF_001723915.1 Gavialis gangeticus | reverse complement strand
TATTGCACATTTTGAATGGCTGAAGTAGCTTGTCCTTCAATCCCACATCTCCCAAAGCACCAAAGATCCCATAATCCCAGACATGTAATGTTTTATTGCTTAAATGAGGCATGAATGGTGTCACAAATCTTTGGGAGCAAGATATACTAGGTTTGGGTTTGGAAAGGAACTTGTGGTTCATCTGGCCCGTTTGCTTCCATCTGTTAGTCGCCGGGTTATACTGAAATGTCACACTCAGTGCAGCTTTCCAAGCCTAGTCATTACATTTGCAAACAAGATAAGAATCAGCCCTGCTCACTGACATCTTATGATTTTAATTAATAAATGTCTATCAGAAAAGCAGTACACAAATTATTTCTTGCGTTGTCCTTATGAAAATAAAAATCCCACCTTCCTGGCAGTCACCCAAGGCAGGGGCATGGCTGCCCTTAATTATTAACATTTCTTTTTAACTACAACTAACAGCAAACA
>NW_017729031.1:1740681-1768275 GCF_001723915.1 Gavialis gangeticus | reverse complement strand
TGAGAAATTGCCCTGTTTTATTGTAGGATCTCTTAAAAAGAGAGACATGAGGCCAGCCTAGCAGACTCCTCTGCCCGTACAAGGTATCACATTCACGGCAATAAAAGTCCAGAATCAACAAAAAGACTTTCCTTAACCAACATGGGTTTTGAATCAGGCCACAGGAGAGAGAGTCCAATGAAATTGTAGCAGCATAAATGTAAACAAGAGAAAATAAGAACAAAATATACCCCCGGCCACAGCATCAAATGCTTCCCATACAAAAAGGATGGCACCTTCAGATTCACGCAAGAACCTCTACTCCCTCTTGAGCACACTTCTCATCAGCATTTTGTATAGGCTCAAATCCAGCAAAAATGGGAGACCCTGAAATCCTTTTGATTACTGCTATGCAACTCTAGCCCCAAGGGTGACTCTCTAAGGGGCACTTCTCCACTCTTGGAGTTTCACCATCCTCTGGGATTTTACTATAAGCCTGACAATATTTGGCATTTCTTGGAAACCCCAGATCTGGTCAGCACAGGATTACAAGCCACTCAGCTTTCTTTCACAAAATAAAGCATATTTCTTTGTTCTCACACTTGCATGGGAATGCTAGAAAATGTGAGTTGACTGAATCTGAAGGCTTAAAAAATGAAGGAAGACTACTTCATTTCCAAAAGCTTGTCTACATGTCTCCCAACTATGCAGTGGGTTCAATAAAAGTTATCACCCACAAAATCCTTGCCTCTCAATGTTAAACAAATCTGTTTCAGGGTATGCTTAGCAAATGATAACTTTAAGGCATGTTAGGTCATTGTTAATGTTTGCATGTGCTGGGATCAGTGACATGTTTGGGGTTGATACCAGGGCTTGTGAGCAAGGGCATGGTTAGGAGCTGACAAGTCTGCTCTGTGCCTGACCCACTGCTGGCTCCCTAGCACCAACATGCACACCCCCCCAGTATTGCACAGGACATATACACATACACCTGCCCAGGATACACACACATGGACAGCGCAGCACGCACATGCACAGCTTTCAGCACACACAGCTGGTTGCCAAAATAAACCAAAAACATCTTTCCCAATTGTATTAAACTTCTCAAAACAGCTATGTCTGCAAAATGTGATTCTCTCCATGGATGCTGGTGGTGCCTTTTCCTTATACCAGGTTTCAACTTTTGGAGCAGTCCTGCTTTTCAAGTGAGGTAATATAGTCTTGCTTGCCACTAGTAAGGCACACTGTAGAAATGCAATCTGAGCTCTTTAGTGCTTTCTGGGCTTTCTGATCCATTCTCCAGGAAGCAAAACATAGCATTTTAGGGCTTCTGTTTTCATTTCAACTAATCCAGTTTTGCATTCCTATACTGGGGCTTCTGGGAGCAGGAAATCAGAGGGATTGGGAGCTGGGAGGGATTTCTACTCATCTAGGAAACAAGTGATTTCCAAACACAAAGAAAATAAAATTGGTTCTGAAGGATGGATCTGTAGCAACAAGAAGAGAACACATGTCTATTGGAAATCACAGCTGGCCAACAAAAGCTGCCATTACAGCACATAAAGGACTGGAGCCAAGCAATGCTGGAACCAGCTCAGTTTTAAATTATACTGTAGCTTCTCATTTCATAAAACAAAGGCAGCATCCTAAGAAGAAAGACAGTGGAGCACAAACATCTTTTGCAAACACCTGTAGAGATGTGTATTTTGAAAATGTAGTCTATGGTAGGTTAATGCCACCAGCTGAAAGAAAAAGGCAAAACTCTCACTTTCAGATCAGGTTTTCATCCATCTGCTTCAGCAAAGCCAAGATTTCATCTGACAGTTTGTAGTCACATGCAACATATTATTAAGCATCATCCTGAAATGTAAATTCTTTGTTCCAAATTCAAAATTACTGATGATCTCGACACCACGTATCAAATGCTATTGCTTCCATGTGCTTCTCTTTGTTTCTCTGTTGAGACATTTTAAGTTAGGTGACTGGATTTTCCTAGTATATACTCATGCAGATGTGGGTGGTAGGTACGGATGTATAGATATGGTTGACATAGGATTACAGTGAGGGGTAAAACTATTGCCTTGTGAATACTACTCAGCTACTTTTGCTCTACATGGACCTGACGAGTACATCAGTAATGGGTTAGAAAAATATATTGGCACTTGCAGTGTTGAGAGAGGAGTTAATGGGGAATAAGGTGTGTCACAGCATTAAACAGCAAGCACTTGTTGTGAGCAACTAGGCTCACATTCTTATAAAGACTGTCTCTCTACAAAGGAAGGTTCTGGCAGCTGGGCCATTTGAAAAGGCAACAGAAAAGGCTACCTCTAGATGTTGTATTCTAGAGAACAAGGTGGGTACGACCAGAAGGGACATGGCAGTCTCGAGATTCCAACCCACTCTAATTGCATAATGCTGGGATTGGAGTAATGCAAGACTCAGCCCCTCCACAACATGCTTCCAACCAGCTCTCCATCTGTCATTGAACATACCCTCTGTCCCAGATTCCTTCTTCTTATTCCCCAGTACTAGATTACTTGTCAAATGAAATTATGCATAAGTAACACAAAGCAGGAAAGACATGCCCTTCAGTAGGGAGCATACAACTTTCTGGCCTAGCAGGATTAATCAAAAAGACTAATTAGAACATTAATAAATAATACTTTCAACACCAAAGAAATACTCTCCCACTTGGGATCAGACTAAATGTAATATTACTGCTTCTGACCTGAACAGCTAGTCATTATTCAGGATCTTGGAGGTTATTTCTGACAGAGGAGAAACTGAAGCTGGAACCAGATATTATTTTGTTGTTATACCTTTTTTATGAAGAAGGTTCCTAAATCTTTATCCTCTGAACTTACAACAGGGGAAAGAATCCATACTCAAAATTCAAATTTCCTTTTTCCAGCTAGCCATCTACTCAAAAAAGCAATCGCTGTTTTCTCAGGGCCATGCTACAAGTATTTCTCTGGTTGTCCTTGGTTGTTTGCTGCCTTCTCTGCACCTGTGGCATGTTCTGGATCTACCTGCACATAGCTCTAGTAGAACAACAGACAGCTCTCTGTGCTTGTGTCCAACCCTAAGTAGAACTTCTCCACTGACATAACTCTCTTCCTGACCAGGCTTTCCTGTACTGGACATACTGGGTCACAGTTCCAGTTATCTTAGTCGAAAAGGACCTGAGCTGCTGCTTACATTTTCCCTTTATGAAGGGCAGCCATCAACAAGGTTTCTTCCAACCACCAGCCAAACAACAACACCTCAGGTGAGCTTATGCAAAGAACTTTTAGGCAAGAAACAGAAAGTTAACTAGAACTTTCATCACTACAAGACAAGTCATATGATCTCTGAAACCATTTCCCACCACTCTTTTGTGTACAGGCCATCCTTTCATCATTGACAAATTCTGATGCATTTGAAAAGAAAGAAAAATCATGTGCTTGACCTTCACAGTGAACTCACTGCTTGCTAAGATTAAGGAAGGCAGATTCTGGACTTAGTTGTTCCACTGTATAAAGGAATCAGTCATGTCTTTTACTCTCCTTTCTTCAAAAACACTATTGGAATTGCTAGTGGCACTTAAATCCAAGGTCACTCTTTTTTCCTTAATAATATAGTGTAGAGCAGGAAATGATGTGACACAGGTAGATTTCTATTTGCTCAGATGCAGTCTAAGTAAGGCCTTTAGTTTGATTAAGACTATACATGTATATTCCATACTCATCAGTAAAGCCAGACAGCCTGAATGTGTATTTGGATTTCGACTCCAGTATCTAGGCTACAGTAATATCAAAGAGGACAGAGCATATGCTAATGACATCATCTCTCTCTTCCCTGCAGATTGTTATGCAATTCATCCTCACAGCTGTGGAAGGAATTTCTTGGCTGGTAAAGTTGTCCTATGGTAGTGTTTAAAAATTTGCATATACCTATGTAGATATAAAGAAGGCAGCAGTCCAATTGCAGCAATTTTTTTTCAAATTTAACACCTTTTGCTCCTTTCTCCCCTTAGTAAGCTTAAAGTAGTTGAAGTCATCTCTTGTTTTGGAGGGCTTTGCATAGATCTTTAAAAACCAAAGTGTTTTTCTTGTTGAACTTCATATTTTTCAGAATTGTTAGGGGGAATAAAAATGAAGAGACTTTTATACACATTTACTATACCCAGGACAATAAGCAAGGCAACAAGTAACACATTTTTTCAATCCACATGTGGAAATTTAATATTTCTGGGAGGGGAAAAAGTGTGTTTGGCAAGGGACTCCAATCAGAATAATCAATAATCTGTCAGAATTAACAGAGTTTAAACACAATGGCACCATTTTAGGGCATGGAAGCCAGTGAGGACAAAAGTAAGATAATGTCCATGGGTATAACTAACAATACAAGACATGAAGGCATACATTAGAGAAAGGAGTCTTGAAAAAAAGAACTCTTTTAAGTACTTAGAAGTCATCATAACAGTGAACTATAGAGAAGACAAAGTAAAGAATTGCAATAGCAACAATAGCACTGAGAAAACTACTGCTTATTTTAAAGATCTTAGATCTCTCTATCAAAATAAACTTCTATTTTAATTGCCAGAAGTGGTAAAGAGTCCAACCAAGGAAAAAGTATATAGATAGTATTACTGAAAGGACAGGGAAGATGATAGTAGAGCTTCTTTACTTGGTCAAAGAAAATAATGAAGAGATGTCATAAGTTAACTGTTATGATGGCGCCCTTAGATCTTAAAAGTCATGGGGAAATGGCTGCTGTATTGCCTCTTCAACACAGAGATGAGCAACCTTGAGGCCACAGGAGACACCACATTCACTACAGAATGCGATGTCTCTGCCTGGTTCACCAGCAACAGTACCTAAAGCTGAAACTTTTGAATCTAAAACGATGAGTATCTGCTGCACAAGCCAACAAACTCACAAGTGCTAGCTCAAAACCAAACTGCGGACTCATATCTGTAGTCCCACCATTTAGGTGAAATAAAGAGAGTGATACACCATGTAAGAGTATATTACATTTACTCCAGAAATAAATTTGGTTTCTAGGAACAAAAGAAGAATTCTTATGCAAGACAAGAACCCTAGTCTCTTTATTGTCTGTGAATAAGTTTAGCATCTTGACATTTATTTCCTTGAGTAGGTGCTTACCTGAGAGTGTCTTAGTGTAAAATGTTCTTCTGTCTTCCATTGCAGAGGTGGCTGCATTTCAATGATGATGTATGCATTCAATCTGCAAAGTGGTTGGGATGAATGGAGTCACAGCAACATTATGGCTAGGGACAGACATTCAAAAAGACTGAGCCTCAATTGATTCAATCTTTGCAGGTTAGTCTAACCTGGCTAGGCTAAATCAGTTTTGTAACCAGACAGACATCCCACAAATACAGGCACATGCCCGCAGTGGCTCAGGTTAGAAACTGGGAGGCACTAGAGCAGCCCTCCCTTCCCTTCCACAGAGCTGACCTGATGAGGGCTTGGCCAGGCCCCAGCAGGATGCTGTGATTAGGGAGGGGTTTCCCCCTCCCCCCAAAATGGCTCAGCAGAGAATGTTTATCACTAGGGGTGTGCAAAGTGGTCAGTATTCAATTCAGATTCAACCCAATTCAAAGGACAGTAATTTGATTCAACTGAATATGAAGATTTGATTCTGATTTGGAGAATCAGCAATATGGCCATAGACCCCTGGTGCCCCCTCCCAGACCCAGGAGGCACCAGTTGCTGAGCCAGGGGTCAGGGGGGTCCCCCACTCACTCCACAGTGGACCCAGAAGTGGACCAGAAGTACTTCTAATCCAATTCCAGGTTCACCACCAAGTGCACAGGGGACCCCCTCATGCATCCATGAGATGCTCCATCCACCCCACCATCTCAGTGTTCACAAGCCATGCCTGTTACCTTGAGGTACATAGAAAAAACATATAAAGCTGTGTCTATGGCCGAATTGTCAAATCTCTCCAAATCAATTTAGAAACTTCTGATTCAATTCAGAGAGATTAATGGGTCTCCTGAGTCTATTCGGATTTGGAGATTCAGCCACCAAATTGGGCCAAATCTCCTTTGAATTGAATCAGTGACCAAAGTTTCGCACACCCCTATTTATCACCCCAAACTCAATGTTTATCACACCATTAAGAAAACAGAGGGACATTACAAGCTATTTGTTGATTCTGCCTTTGTTCCATGTGCCACAGCTCAGAGAAAGCCAGTATGTGGTCTGCTAGCTACTACTGGGAGGTGTCTGTGAGGGACGGGGGAATGCCTGCCTAGTAGAGGGGCAGGGAACAGAAGCCTGCAGAGACTGCAGCCAGGGAGCAGAGGGGAGGGACCAGCCCTGCTGTGGAGCAAAGAGCCCTTCCCAGCCCGGAGAGCATGCCGGGATGCTGGGGGAGTCTGAATTAACTTGAACCAGCAAGGGGTCTGGGACAGACATTGCATAAACAGTTTTGAGCCAAATCAGTTAAGTCTGATACTACAGTCAACCAGGGTTATCTTAAGCTGGTTTCAGCCATTCTCAGACTGTTTTATGTCCACTGAACATCTGTTCTGTTACTGGTTTTAACCAGTTTCTAATCACTTAAAGCGGTTTATGTGTAATGTTTGTCCCTAGCCCAGAAAACTTGCTTGACAACTTAAGCTTATTTTGATCAAGTTATATTTTTAAAAGAAGCATCTTGGCTTTATACATTGATAAACCCAATAGTACATTTCCTAAAGGGGTGTGAAAAAGACAGTTTTGTTCAGTCACTCAATGTGAAACAGCATTGCAAAGGTTGATATTCTTGTCCTATGGCAGGACACAGATAGCTACTGCTTCCAGTGGCTCACATTAGATTGTTGTAATAATATAACATTATTTATAAAGCACTTAGGAAAATTACCTTTTTTCTAACAATAGCACTTCATTGGATAAAATATACTTATTTTTGTGCTCCTGGCTGGAATGGAGAGAAGATAAAAAAATGACTGCAGAACGATGGCAGAGTTTTGGCAGGCACATGAAGTTAATTTTTGGTAAGTGAACAGGGAAGAGAATGTCTGGTGCACCTCTCCTACCCCAAAGGGCTAATAGGGATAAAGGATTTTACTACATCCAGGCTAAGCCCAGTGCTAGTTGCTGGTTCCATGGCAGATGAGGAGGAAAATTCAATTAGCCTTACTTTTTTTTGTTCTAATATATAGTTAGGCAAGGGGCTGTCAAAACTGTCCAAGAACCACATGCACCCTCTTGTTCCAGCACATAGAGCTGCAGTGAAAACTTTTGTGTAGCCCTGTTATCTCAAATCCATTTAATCTTTGTCATACTTTGGCATACAATGCCTTGTTACATCAATGGGAGCCAAATGTGCAAGATCTGCTGGAACAGGGAAGATAGTGCCTAATTAGAGCAGGCAAGAGATGTCCCTGGGAGACCTTCACAGGTGAAAAGACTTTGCTAATGATATCTTCCAGAGGAACAAGCAGTCCCCTCTGCCTCTCTGGCAGTAAGAAATGGGTATGGTTTTATACATTTTGATCAACAAAGCACTTCCAAATTGTTAAGTATTTAGCACTATTTTAAAAAAAAGTCACTGATTCTCTAATAATCCTATTTCATCTATTAAGAGTAAAGAAGAGAGAATTATCTTGTGTGTCTCATAAAGACTTAATTTCAAATCCTTTTTATATTCAATAAAATACAGAGCTCAAAAACTTCTATTTGGTGTGGTTGGCAACATCACAGAATAAGTTAATTAGGGTTAATCTTAAACACTAATACAGGGTGATAACTTGATTGGCCCAATCTTTTTCTTTTCCCAGTGCTGCAATGTAGTTGGCCCAGTGAGTGAATGAGCAGTTCCTTGAATGTGAAAAAACTTAAAGGAAGATAAAGATTTTTCATTAACAAATCGTTATGTTATGGATTTCCCCTTTGGAATGGAGAAAGCTTACCCCACCACATCAAGAAACTCTTCCCTTCAAATAAACAAACTTTTCACTGGTGCTTAGCGACTGGTTTGCAACATGAATAATGTTCCTCCAATTAAGGCAAAGAGTTTGGTCTCAACAAGTCTCTGTATTGCTGCTTCCACTTTCTAGCTACCGTCACATGAATTATGACTGTAATTACAAGTTGACAGGGAAAGCAATAGTTACTAAAGCAACAGAGCAATGAGAAGGGCTGAGGGTGGGAATAGCTTAGTTTTTATCCTATTTAAATACTTTGACTAGCAAATTTTGACCATGTGTAGGAGGCCAAATGGTGAGAGGGATCCTGGAGTTAAGAAGCAGGTGAGAGAGGTAATGTAGAGAAAATACTAATGTAGAAAAAATGGATAATTTCTTCCCACTTGTAATATGAACTCTAGCTACTGATTAGTCTACCATAAGTGCCTGAACAGATCCAGGAGAGAGAGTACGTCCTCTCTAAATGCAATCTGGGGGGGAAATCCTCATAGCTAGAAGACAAGTTCAATTAAAAAAAAACTAAAAAAACCTGTGACTAAGGTGAATAAGCAGCATTCAGTGATGGGCACAATATCAGATTAGTTTCTTGTGTGTAGGTGTGACAGGGGAGGTCTTTCATGCCCGGTGCAAGCACCAGCCTGCCCCCTGTCTATGGGTCAGCCACCCGCCTCACTCGCCTGCCATGTCTTCATGTAATAAAATTGATGTAATAATTAGGCAGAAGGCTGCCCATTATACACCCCAATATTGTGAGGCTATCCATGGCTCCATTCCACTCCTACACCACAGCCCAAGCCTCGCAGATAGTATCTCAGACAGCTAACTCAACCATCCCCTTTGCCTATTAGCTGTAGCCCCTTCCCTGGGACCTTCAGCTTCCCTTTAAGTCCTGGCCCCATCTCAGGCCAGTCAGGACCCCAAGCTTCTTTGCTCTATATGGGCGTCCCTCTCAGTGGTCACCTGGCCCTTTTGACCTCTATCTGGGTCCTGACCCAAGCATTGACCAGTCAGGTCCCTCGGTTAGGTCTAAGCCAACTGCTTGCACTTAGGGAGCCCCACCAGACCACCCACTCCTGGCAGGGTGTAGTTTTAGGTCATGCCCAGGACCAGGGTGTCCTGCTGCTACCTGCAAGATGTTCCTATACAGCAGCTCAGCCAGGCAATTTTTCTTGCCTGGCCCCCAGCATGGCCAGAGTTCTAAAATGGTCATTGTGATCAAACACCTGCTGAGTGCCCCTGGTGCCCTGCCACAGTAGGTTGTAGCCATGTTTGTAGCCATTTTTGTCTAAGGACTTAGTTTCTGAGCACTTAAGAGATTCCTTACTACTAGAGGATCAAAGAAACAGTGGCAAGAAAAGACAGGGCTCAAGTCTGGAAGTGGAGATCCAGACATTTAAAGAAGATGGAATGGGTGCTAATATTTAATTGCATACAGCTTGCAAGGCATGGCTAGAAGCAGAGCAGGGCATAAGTAAAAGACATATTATGGTCCACTGAGAATTGTCAAGAAAGTTCAAGGGGAAAGAGCAGCATTAACCAACATTGAGGAGTAACATTTTTAAAGCAAGCAAGCTGGAAGTGGCTTGCTTTAAAAACATTAAATTTAAATGGAATCTGAATTGTAGCATTCTAATATGAAGGGTTTTGAAAACAACCCTGTCTTACATGGAAGCAAAAAAGAAGACAGATTCCAGACTTACCCATGGTCCTTTCTAGCCATACCTTGTTTTCATGGCTTCCTCAAATCTCTTCAACTGCTCCTTACAGACCTGGCCTAATTTCCATTGTAGTACTGTGAAAGACTTTCCTCTGACCTCCTGGATAGATTACATCTCACCTGTCTTCCAGTGGACCAAGCATCCTTGCCCACTGTCTATACATCCTACCTCAAAACAGAGTTCCTTAGCTTCACCCACTTCTACGGAACTCTGCTCCTTTGCTCATTTATTCCTCTCCTTCTCTGTTTCATTCTTTCTTTAAAAGATCAGCATTTCAGACACACTTATAATATGACTCTCAGTCATTCTTACTCCTCAACTTTTCCTTCCCCTGCTCTTCAGTTCCCATTTTCACCTTCTTTGTTTGTCTACTATTATTTGTCACTGGCTTGAAGTTTACCATCTTTACTTATAAAACCCTATACTAAACCTGTATCAATAGTGGGACATGATGAGGGCACCTTAGTATGCTCACCTTAGTATGATTCACACTGCCAGTGGTGCTGCTGGGGGAGGAGGGGGCAATACAGGCAACTTCTCCAGGCACAGACTTGCCGGTGGAGGAAGAAAAGCAGCTACTTTTGGCAACTGTGTGCCTGTGAACCAGAAGTCAGTGGTTCTGCTTTGTCCCAGGTACCCAGCTGTGTCCCTACACTGCAGCCCCCTGCTCTCAGCCACAAATTCCCCATATAGCTATAAGTATATAGAAACTGGTTGAGAATGAGGCCAGGGCTAGGGCCAGGTCTGTGGGAATGTATTCTGCTCATATCCATTCTAACTTTGATTTGGGAGTGAGTCTACCCCCTAGTCTGTCCCAGGATCAAGAATTATTTAATGGCCCTTTCATTCCTTCCTTTTCCCCAAACTAAACAGTCCACAACAGCCTGATCTTGGGTGATATTGAGCTCCCACTTCAACTGCTCTTCTTTAGTGAGAATCATTGGTGCTTTGGATCCCTTTAGATGAAGCCCAACACATACTGAAGGAGCAAGTCCTTTAGCACAGTCAAGACCAAACTATGCTACAAAAAATGTTTTAAAACTTAGTTTAAATCAGATAATGCTGTATTTGTGACAGTTTGCATAGGACCTGTATTCAGGCTTATTGAGGCACAAAGCCGGCCACTCCACTTAAGGTCTGGGAGACTGTGTAGAGTAGGCATGGCCCATCTCTATATGGCATTCCCTCGTACCATCAGTGTGGTACTGGCGGCTCACCACAGAGCTCTGCACTTCTATCTACACAGTAGTTAACAGTCAAAAGTGCATGTTGTCAGCATGGCAGATCAATATACAAAGTAGTTTGCAGGAATGGAGGGCAAACCTTAAAACAAGCTGCATATGGATCTCCCCATTTCTAAAGCAATCCTGCTTTTGTTTTTACTTTTCATTTTGATTTCCATGAAGGTATGAAAAGAACTCTGAGTTTGTGTAAGTTATGTGCCAAAAATGTTGTTTACTTTTGAAACTGATACCCCTGCTCCTTAGGGAAACTGAATGAGACAGATCACTTGGGGATGCTTGTACTGCTGCTTCCTGTTCCAGGCATAAATGGAAGTCTTGCTTCTTTGCTGCCAAATCCAGCACCAATCTCCAGCACAGCTGAGGTGTAAAGAACCTCCCAGAAGTACAAACATGACAGCTTGGGTTTCCTTTCCTTTGAAGACAGGAAGATTTATTTTACTATTTGTATTTCTTGTATTTCTTTTACCACAGGCAAGTTATGTGCCTCATTTTACTTATTAGTACATCACTGTTGGCATGTATGTGTCCTTTCTAGACAACTTTCTCTCCTAGCCCAGCCTGGGGGCCATGTATGTGTCCAGCACAAATTAATAAACAGAGGTTTTGCATATTCTTGAAGGGGCCCTCCAGATTGCATACCCATTTATTCTGGGCCTCTACAGAGGCTATCAAAGGTGTCATTTTTGTTGGCAATCTTTGACAGAGACTCTTACCCACTTCAAGAGTCAAATGCAACCATTCCATTTCACAGTGGTTACCCTGTGATCCCATTTGTGAATCTTAACAGTTCCCATCTACTGGACAGATTAAAAAATGCTCAGCTGTTATTGCTCAGCTGCCCGCTCCAGTTAACAAGAAAAATTGCTGCCTTTTGTGCAAGTGATGGGGTCTAGAAGAGCAGTGGCAGAGCTTTAGTTCTAAAGCAAGAGTGTTACAGTCCTGTCCCTGGTGTCACCACAAGTGAGGCATGGCTGTGAAGTGTAGAGACACCTGAAAATTTTGAGGGATATGGACTTGTTGCAATGTAGCAGAAGTTAAAAATAGGGACAGCTTCATCCCTGACACAGACAGGTACCATTTATTTACTTTGGTGGAGTTATGCCAGAACTGAACCAAACCACAGAAACATTTTATGAATTCTCATAATAATAGTTACTGGCCTTGAAATCCTCTCTCAGTTATGACAGCTTGCGTTCCTTCTTTGAAGTTTGTGTTTTTCTCCCCTACAATGCTCACTGCATCCAGAAGGCAAAGATCTTAAGACCATATCAGACTAGCAAGTATAAGGTGTACCCCTCAAAGAAATGTCAAGGAAGTATTCGGGGGTGAGGGTAGGAGGGCATGAAAGACTAGCTAAGCAAGGGCAAAGAAACCCTTAGTTTGTTCTACAGAGTTTCCGCTTTAATTAAAATGATGCAAAGGTTTTAGCTATTAGGGCTGTAGAGAATCCTTCTCAACACAGGCTATGCCTACACTCCCAGGCCTGCTGCCTCTAATTACAGCACGGGATCTAAAGCAGTGGCAGGCCTTACTGAGGTGTATGCAGCTATGCTGGTAGAAGGAGGCTTTCTTCTGCCAGAGCTATGCCAGTTCCCTCAAATAATAACTGCCTGAAAAAAAACATCCTTTGCCAGCAGAGCCACAGCCACTGTATGATTTTTTTTCAGTTATGAACTACAATCTTTTAAATACTCCTAACTGACATGGCTTTGCTGGCAGAGCTACATAACATAAACAAGGGTTTAATTGGAGTGCTACCAGAGATGCAGGGAATGCAGAGATGCTAGAGGCTAAAATAATAGCTCTAAGCTATAAATTGCGCAATATATTCCATTGGATGCTAATGATGATACTTTGAAGATTCATGTTAACTATGTTGCTGTTGAAGAAAAGAGAGGAAGTATGTTACGAAGTTATTCTGCAGTCTTATAGTAGGTTTGCAGTAGGGTTTTGAGGGAAGGAGAAGGCACCAACAACTCACTAAAAGGCACAGACAATGCACCAGTTGAGATGAGTAGGCCTTTAATCATACTCTTCAGCTATGCAGTGGAGGGGCACACTATTGAAATCAAAAAGGGAAAATCATAACTTAAATGAAGGGCTAGGTTTCTACAATCAAAGCAATTACCTTTGTTAAGATTATAGCTGGGTGTTTCGAAAAAGTTTCACATGCTAATACTCCAGCAGTGTAGGCCAGAGTCTTCTAGTGAATTAACTGAACTCATTTGCTCCCATAATGTAAAACAAAGGACTTTCTAAACTATGGAGCCTGGGGAATCAATGGTTCTTTAACTATCTACATATATATCAGTTTTTCAAGATCAGGAATAAGATTTTACATTAATGAGTAGGTTTATGACAATGTTTCACCTCGGGGAAAACATGGTCTGACAAGCTTCTACTTATTTGCATGCCTCTAAGGATTAGTGGCATCTCATTCCTCCCTACAACACTTTACTGACTTCTCATACAGCCTGGATCAGATATATGCAAATAATAAACCAAGACAAAACAAAGAACCCAGATCAAAGATTTGATAAAACCAATATCTAGTCTGTCTTGTTTGCTTTTCTGTGTCTGTATTTTGAACACAGATTTTTTTTTGAAAAACCCTTAATATTGGCAAGTAGTCTTGTTTCCCTTAGGCCAAAACTCTTCCTGTTTTGCAAGCAGTGTTGGTATAAAATACCAAGCATCTCTCACATCGTGTAGTTACATCAGCTACTAATGAAATGCAACTGTTAATTTAAAACCTGACACTAACTCACTCATGTGAACATCGGTTTGCATACGCTATTGTAAATACAAAGGAATAATGTACTCCTGTTATGAATACAATCTGCCTGTTTTTTCACAGCCCTAGGGGCCTCCAGCCTCAAAAGACTCCCATGGGCTCTCTGCCCTCATTCACTGTACTAGGAACAGTTATGCAAATGTTCTGATATCTTGGTTATCAGTCATTTCATGTAGTACTGCAGGATCACAGTATTACCACAGAAGTATCACAAGAGAGAAATCACCAGTGATGAGTTCAAACATGCCCAAAGTGAACAAATTCTTGCTGACTGGAACAGGCTGTGGTGGGGGACAAGGCTGACATGCATGTTTAGATCTATACAACACCTAAATAAAAGTAAAGATAGCAGCTTTCCAGAGTTGTTACCTTGCTGAGAAGCCTTTCTGCATTACCCCCACACTAAAGGTAGGATTATGCAGGTAGTTCTGTTGCATATTTCACCTTGTTTTTTGTTACTGGATGACAAGTGCGTAAGTTCACTGACCGCATCTCAGTCAACCTGGACTTTGTTCCTTAGTTGCTGTGCTCTCTCTGGGGCAAATGCCATCTGTGCCTTGCTTCCCTACCCTCATCTGCAAAACAAGGACAATAATATTGACTGTAATCATGACCCCTATTGCAAAATCTATCTATAACTCTATTGGGCAGCTATATGGGCTCCTATGTGGTGGAAAAAGGGAGAAAGGATAGCCCAGAGGTGAAGGTGCCAGCCTGGAACCTAGCAGACTTAGCTTTGATTCCCTGCCCCACTGCTGATCTCCTGTGTGGCCTTGAGCAACTACTTTGCGTCTTTGTGGGGAACCTATGGAGGCAGCTTGCTTATTGCAGGTTCCACAGATCACTTGCAACCTGCAATTCCATTGATACCAATGTTACATTGGTACACTGTGCGCAAGCTGAATATACAGCAAGCTGGTTAAGGAAAAAGTGACAGGGTGTAACTTCACTTGTAAGGCCAGTCTAAAGCAGAACTCCGACAAAAAAAAATCACGGTTTGTCTGTCTCTGGAATAAAACTGACATGCAGTCTCGGTCACAGCTTATACTCTGGCCTCAAAAGAAATATACTTTTGTAAAAACAGACCTCACTGCTGATAATGTGTGAGATGGTATAAATTGCTGTTCCTTAACACAAGGAGTTAACTAATACTCAGGGTCTTGCACAGTGACAGGAGTCTCTGTGGTGCAATCCATTTATTTACAAAGAATAACGCCCTGTTTCTTTGAACACAGCTGGCAGATAACTGAAATATAGAAGCCATTGGCCACAAAGGACAGACCAGTCCCTGGGGACTGACTTGTCCATCCTTTGTGTGTGTCTGGGTGTCTGCTTTGTGGAAGCTTTGTGTGTGTCTGGGTGTTGGAGGGAGAAATCCAAAGAAGTGTGTAATAGCACGGCCCTGAGAAGGAGCAGAGACCAAAGACCTTTGGGGCACAGCACTTGCTGGGAAGGCAGGCTTGGAGAACTGTGAGCAAGAACTGCCCGCTGTTTCCTACACTGAGGTAAGCCTGACTGCACACACTCTACTGCCTGTAGAGGCATGTAACTGCTTCTGCTATTTAGCCTGAATGAACATGTTGGTAACATGCCCATGGGTTTCAAAAAGGTCTACAACTGCCTATCAAATACATGCTTGATGGTAGCCACCTAACAGTTCCTAGTGTGATACCTATAAATCAATCTGCCCTTCCAATCTTAGAAGTTTAATGTATATATACACTTACGTGTGTGTGGCCACAGACACGCACAAATCTGATCTGCACATGTAGTTCTGTACAAGAAGATGAATCAGGGGATCTTGTGTAATGAGCATTTGGGATGGTCTTGTTGATCTCAAATCCAGATGAACAGCTGCCTAACCATGTACAAGACCCAGCAAGGCCCTATTACCATCTCAGATGTGCTTGTGGACAGATCCCCTCCAAAAGTGGTCTTGAATGTATATTATGTGGATTCAATAATGGTCATATTCATTGTTTATCTGTTCTAGGTCTCTTAATGGTAATCTGTAAAATATGAGTAGGGATATTGACAGTTACAAGTGTCATTTAAAAAATAATCGGCTAATAAGCAGAAGTTAAATGGGTATTTGAGGGATCTGCAGGGAAATTTAAACAACAACCTTGTCTCCATGTTTTATGATACGTGGTAAATGCCTTTATCATAAGAAATTTAGAGCACTGCAGTTACAGGATTTGCTAGAGGCATTCTAAAATATTTTATAGCAAATTGCATGCAGTTAAATGAGTAGGCAGGCAAAATACATTTGAGACATGAACTCAGAGGCAAATTTAATAATTAATAATGAGTTTGTATATTCATAACCTTTTTTTTTGAGGCATATGTTTAAAATTTGATTTTCTTTAAGTTAGAAACACTTCCCTGTAAATAATTTAGCTTCTACTTCTATAGTGACTTCTCTTGGGTGATCTCAAAAGTTCTTCACAAACTTGAGGGAATACATTTTCACAATAGTCCTTTGAGGAAGGGAAGCGTCTTGCTTTTTAGACAAGTAAACACAGGCTTTAATCAATTTACCCTGTTGCAATGCAGGGGCAGTGACAGGGTAATAAACAGAATTCAGCATCCTGATCCCAGTCCTGACACAAAGATTTTCCTGAGCCTAGCAGCCCATAGGGTAATCATGGGTAAGGCATGGTAAAGGTTTGTGTAGCCAGCAGCACACAAGGGAATGCTGAATCTAGTATCATGTCAATTTTGAGTTATACACCACATTTATTCCGATAAGGCAAATATGTTGTGGCAGAACCACTACTGCCCACTCCAGCAACAGAGATGCCATGCAATACAGATGCCATGCTGCTGCTGGAACTGTGTTTTCCATACCCTGCCACAGGGCATTGTGTAGTCAGGCTTAAACCAGTGTAGCAAGGAACTGCCTGGCAAGACTTTCAGCATTTTAAAAAGTGGGCCTAAGAAAAGAGGTGTGTAAAGAACCTCTGCATCTTAAATACAAAGGGATCATTGACTTAGTGCCAATTAACTTAGTGCCATTTTGACACCCTGAGAGTTTGATAAGCAATATATCAGCATATAAGACAGAAGACTTGGAAATAATACAATAAATCATCTTTTATAAACAGTGTGACTGTGTTTCTATTTTCAGTTACTGTAACAGGGACTTGAAACAGAAATTCCTCTTCTAATTTCCCTCGTATCCTTTTGGGGTGGAGAGTAGTTATACTGCTTGCAGTTGCATCGCAATTAAAGTAGGAAAGTAAATGCCCAAAGTCACCTAAGAAACCAGCGGCAGAGCTGAGCCTTGAGTTCAGGATGCACGAAGCCCAGCCTACCACAGTCTCCTCCAGACCACACTGCCCTTTGGTAAATGAACAGGAAGCAGTCTGACTGATTTAAGTGCTCAGAAATCATTGATGATCTGTGGGACATAGGTCCCCAATTTCTTTAGTCTCCCTTGAAAATGTCAGCATAAAACCAAAAAAGTCGTTAGGATAAAGCCTTAAATGGGTTTAATCTAAACTGACAGAATAGAAGCTCTTAAAAATTCATCTCTGTTCTAAATAGTATAATATAAAACTACTTAGTCCCCCAACTTCTACTGATTGGCTCACTCTTAAGACAGACTAAACATATTGCTGTCATTTGGACAGCACAGTGTACAATTTAAAAAAACCCAGCAGCATTTTAAGGGCAACATTTATGCACAGTGTTTTTGAAGGGACTTCAGCAACACAGTAAGAGAATGAGCATCCAACAATAGAGTGGGCATCTCTCCAGAACCACTGCATCTATTCGTAAGAGTGAAGACATATCCTGCCTTCTCTGAACTTTGTCAGGTCTGAAAACCTGTTCTCACTTGCAAATGCCATTTCTGGATTGAGTTTTAGTTGCAAAGGTAAATAATAGCATGATGTGATTTCCTCTCTTCTGTGTCTCAATGATTTCTGTATCAAACATACTGGATTACCAGCAGAGACCGTAACACTTCCTCCTAGTCCTACGAACTCATCTGGGCTCTGACACATAAGCTGTATTCTTTCCATCTCATGCATCACAACCAGTAATAAGGATTGCTTAGGCCAAATTACTCCCTTAGCAATAGCTGTGCAACTCAGATGACTTCAGTGTATTTGCACATTTGTAGCTGATTGGAGTCCAGTAAACAATTCTGTTTGATACACAAGGTGTAGAAACCAGTTTACTTCACCTCAGCTGTGTTTCATCTAAAGGGCTAAAAAGCACAAATAGAAACAGGAAAGAATATTTTAGTCCCACAGAGAAATTTGAATAATGCATCAGAAGAACTGTTGCATAAGGAGAATTACATTTTAATTTGTTAGTCAAAAATACAGCAAAGGAAACAAAACAATTCCACTTGGCACCTTTATGCTGTGATCTCGTCTTCCTTAAAATCTTTACAACTGCCATTTGCAAGTAACTAACCTCACTATTGTATTCTCTCTAACAAGTAATGTTAATTAGCCAAAACTGTAAAGATTTTATTTTTCATGACAATCTCTGCATTAAATGCAGTGAGCTGAAACATTTATGTCTTTGATTTGAAAACTATAGTGATTATATTGTTTGACTTATACAATTTAAGACTGAGAACAATGCATGTGTAGTCCCCAAGAACTTCAGGAATACTCATTTTTACAAGAGATCAAGAGAAGTTCTCTCCAGCACGTAAGACACATCCTTACCTTGACTGTATTACCTGTATGTTTCAATACTGTTGGCTCATAATGCTGACTCACCTTTGCAAAATGTTTTACCATCTTTAGATGCAACATGCTGAAAGCTCAGAGTGCAGTGTAACATGGAAATTATACATTTTCCACCTCTGAGAACTCTGTATTAAGCATGTTAAACTGTGGTTTGAAGCTACCCAGGGTTAATGTAGAGCTACAGAGGTTTTTTTCCAAAATCTATTGGGTGTGGGATTTCTTGCAGAGTCAAGAGGCAGCTGAAAATTGTGAGGACTAGGTGCTGATAATGATCCTGAGGATAATTGGGAATGATGGGAAAACAGGCCCAAGAAACTGTAGAAGGGTCAGAGGGGTCAACTGGCCCACTCTTATACGATCCCAATATTCACAATGTTTAAAGCTGAGCTATGGGAATAAACTGAGGTGTTCAAATGGGAAGGTCTCTTGGTAATTGAAATGGCCTGACTCAAGCATTCAGGTAAACACGAAGAGCTGTCTTTCCTTCTGACCTCTTGCAGACAACTATGGAAAGTTGACTTTGCAAAGACCCTCACCAGTCAAGCCCTGGAGGGTTTGCACAACTCTAATTACAATCCAGAATGGTTCCAACTGGAGGGAAAGTGGAGACAAGATTTTAAAAATGAGAACAAGCCTTTTGTATAAGTGAAGCTTGCCCAGGAGGCTCTCATTAGCACTCTGTCCATTTTTATAGATCCTTCATGACTATTCAGTGGTTCAATAAAATGAGTATTTGCCATAATAACCAAGGGAGCTGCTACATGGGACACATAAATCATAGCAGAATTATCTAAGACTGCTGCAGATTGAGTGTGTTGGCTACAGACTCAGACATGTTTATGAGCTCAAAGCATTGGAGTAGCCAATCATCCACACTTACCTAATTAGCCAACTTTTTCACCTGTAATAGTCAAATGTAAATGCTAAATAGAAAGTTTCTGTCCTTCCAGTCAGTGCCTAAAACAGGTTTTAATATTGTTGCAGGTAACAACAGGCCACAGCTCTAAAACCTTCAGTCTTTTTTATGTTCTGAAAAGACAGTTCACATGTTTAAAATGCAAGTGTACATCCATCTGAAATTGAATCAAAGTGCTGACAACATTTATGGGAGAAATGCCCAGCAAAGAACTAAGTGTTTATAGTGTCCTTCAAGAAGCGTCAGATGATCTTGTAGTTTAAGCTGTTAGAAGCAGCCTTTCCTGCTGATTTGGCTACATTGTTTTATTTTGTCAGAAACATCTTTTAGAACAATAAAAGGTGAAAGCAGCTGCTGATTGATACAAAGGGTTTCTGCTCCAGCACTGATGCATCATTACATCAGTCTCTCCTAAACCACTATAGGTTTAGATGAAGCAATTTGTTCTACTGCATGTTCCTAAGAGCTGCGAATCTATGAATCTAATGAATCTATGTTCAGTTCTCTTCCTGCCTTCCACCCGACTTTTTATTTCCAACCTCTTCCATGTTTCAGCATCATGTAGACAGAGGAACATGTAGACAGAGCTTAAATATCACGAAACAGCCTTCTGAGCTGCAAATGCTGTGCTTACCAGACCATAGAGTAGTACCACCTTTGTGCCAGAACTTAGTTTAATGGAACTGACAACCACATTTTTCACTTTCAGGTGGCTCTAATATGAATAAGTGAGCCAGATCCAGAAAAGGAATCAGGCCTCTAACACAAGACTTGGGCAAAATTTTGGCACTTAGGTCCTATAGTGCAATATACCCCAGTCACCTGTTCAAGGGGTGCCTAGACTCAGCTGAGATCTCCCTTTTTGGCCTGAAACTTCTCTACATTCAGTTCAGCCTTCTGTGCATGCCCAGTACTGCTCCAGTCTGAGCAGTTAGGCACTGAGGTGCTGCCTAAGCCTTATGGGTATCTAGAAACTAGGCAAGCTTTATATAGCACCTAAATCCCCTGAGGGGTCTCCTCTCAGAAGTTCCCTAAGGTACTGCAAACTTTCATCGGATCCCTCATTAGATGAGAGTTAATTTGTTGTGTGATCGGCCACTATTAAAGTGGTCTGCAGTCGTGCACTTCTGTCGTGGCACTGCTGTAGAGTGCTTTCAGGGGGCTGATCACACAACAAGTGTTACTTCCGTCAGTGCCCTATTAGATCAGGCAGGCAATTTGCCCTCTCAGCTGCTTTTGCTCTCAGAATGTACATGAGTCACATGCAGGGATAACTGTCAAGTGCAGGACCCTGAGCAAAGAGTAAATATATCAGCAGCAAGAGGTTAACTAGCCCTGGCCCTTGTGTTACCTTAGCATAATAGTGGGAGGTGAATTAAGGTTAGAAGTGACACACCTTCAGAAACAGCCAATCTGTAGAGGGCCTTCTGAAACAAATAACAACACATCCACAGGAGGAGGAATATTTCATTGCTGTTGTGTTGAACAGAATATATCAGAAGGCAAAAGTTGCATTACTTATCTCAGAATGTATTTAACTTCCTGAGGAGCTGCTTCCAATAGTGTTACATGAGTCTAAAACTTAGCAGCTGAAGTAACAACAAATATTTTCCTTACCTTGAGTCAACCAAGGAGTGTTTTTCTGAAAGTGGGAATTCATAACATCCCTCTTCACTGAATCCAACAAACCCGTAATGACTGAAAAAAAAGGTTATGCTGGGTAAGTAAAGGAGAGAGTTTGAGATTTGTTTTGATAAGATTAGTTGTGTATTTTCTGTTTTGCACTAGTCTTTATTTAAATATTGACCTTCACTGGTATTTAGTCCTGCTAAATTTATTATAGCAACTGGAAAAGGAATGCAAAGTAGAACTCTACTGTCTTAGTAATTTTATTGTAATTTAAGCTCTAATTCAGGGATTTGGGACAGGGATTTGGGACAGCATGGAATCACATCATTTGTTAAGAGTTTAGCAAACTCTGCTATATGAACTAATCCAGAATTAGGGCATAAGTATATTACTGGTCATCTATTTCTGGATGAATTGTGTTAAAAAAGTCTTAAGGTTTTTCTCATTGTTAAAATTAGTAGGAAATATTAATGGTATTTTTCTTTTAGCAGAACTTTTTTGGAGATAATTGCAACATATTCTAGGTATTTTCTGATAACTATATAAATGCAAAGAAAAATATTAATGCAACTCTAAGGTTTTAACTGGGAGTGAAAATATTTCACTGGCCATTTATCTGGCAATAAGTAAAACAGTAATATTTTTCCCTAACCATTACCACAACAGCCACTGGCTGTAACGCAGGAAGTATAGGTGGTCTGGGTCCGCCTACTGCAGTCTTTTGAAATAGAAGCCTGTGAGGAGCCAGCTGCTTAAAACCCAAGAGGGGACCAGAAACAAAGCCTTGGCAGTAAATTACAAGCTGTTGCTGGCACAGTAGCCAGTGCAGAATGCAATGAAAGGGCTAGGAGAGTTTGTGGGTAAAGCTGGATTTGAATCCCAGATCTAGGTGGCAGCTGAAAGGACCAGGCCTGGAAACCATTTATGTGGAATAGATACAACACGGAAGCCCTTTGTTGCTGAATGAATAGATGAATGCAGTGGGGTGGCCTGGCCTGCCACCTCCCCACTTCATTCACCTACTTAAGATCTGAGCTGTTAGTTCTTTCCATTCTGTTCCCGTAGTGCCTGATGTCTGTTTCTGTTCTTCCTGCGGCAGCGGTCCTAGGTTTTGGCAGAATGGATTTTTCCCGGACTTAACTTCGTCTGTTCGTCTTGTTTCCTTCTTGTTTCCATCCATTTTCCCTCTCCCTTTTGTGGCCTCAAAGGTTTTGCTACGTGTACTGATCTTCCTTCACTGCAGTGTGTCTGGGCTTATCTACATCCCTCTCATCCTAACCTACACCCCTTGTGATCTGTATCATTTTTACCCTTTCCCTTTACTCTCACCTAAGCATTGCCTTATTCTCTTTCTCTCTCATTTCAGTTCTTCACTTCAGTCTCTCTCCCTACCTCCATTCTTTCATCCTTCCCCATCTGTCCCTGTCCCTTTACTTTGCTTCCCCTCAAGATCCTGCTCTCTTCCTTTGGTTGTGTATTAAGGAAGAAGCCTAAGCAGTCCACTCCACTCATTCCTTCTGTAACACTGATTACAGTTTGCTAGTGAGACCTAGTGACCTCTTCTGATGAGTTCCTCTGTGGTCACCACACTTTAGCCCTGCCTTAGAGATGACAATGCCAGATCCAGCTGTCTGCTACCACAGTGGCAGAAATGGGGGTGCTCCTTTATACAACTCTTTACTACTTGCCAATTACAACTACAGGAAAAGAGTAGTGGTTGAAGTGCATAAAAGGTGTTGGGGAGTAAGAGAGGGTGAATGAGTCCTGAAGTTATATTAAGGGGAACATCAACAGAATGGGAAGAAAATGCCTGGTCTCCCTCCCCAGTGGTTGGGCCTATGACACATAGCCTAGGTCTCTTGGGCATACATAGCATTATAACAAGGCAACCCAAATTGCTATACCATAGACCTGATACTGGCTCAGATGTCATGAATTCTCTTGTTTGATTTGACTTTGTCCACAAAGATTTTTAAAAGTTGTTTTTTCCCCCTCCAGAAATGGGTTTGTTCATGTTAAAAATCCTCATTTGGCTCTGATGGATGAAGACATTCTCTATCACTTAGATTTAGGAACAAAAACACACAACCTACCAGCGATGTTTGGTGACATAAAGGTAAACAACAAATGCAAAAGCGACAACTTGGAACACAAATAATCTCATTCCTCCTCCCCCTTCTTATCACAGATTTTACAGATCCCTTTATCATTCTCCTTGGCTCTTTTGAGGAGAATGAGTTAAAGCTCCCAAAGGAAATGCTGCCTTTCTGAGAAGCAACTGAGAAACTGTGCTGTAGCTTTGGCAATGGAGATTGCCCTTCTTTTCTCAATAAAAGATGTATATGGAAAAGCTAAACTTATAACAGGCATAATGAGCTACTTTCTTCCCTGGAGTAGTTCTACTGACTTAGTATAAGAAAGAACATTGATTTCAAGGGATGAACGTGGCTCACCATCATAGGTGTCATTTCAAAGTCTATGTGTTTTATTAGTAAGGAAAGAAGGATGTGCCCCATTGCTGCCATGACAGCAGAGCTAAATTATATCCCAGAATGCCTTCAGCTGCTGTTCCCAAAGGAATTTTTGCTCTGAAAGGTACAATCCTATCCCAAGAGCTTTTCACACAGAAACCCACATAATTCTGTGATTCACTAATCTGCTCAGAAACCTAAATAAAAAGTGCTTTTAAAAAAATACATCTCAGTAAAACCAAGTTTCAAGTCTGCCATAAGAATGTAGCATAAGCACATAAGACCATCAGTGGAGTTCCACAGGGGAAGGACATTAGGCCTGCAATGTCTGGTTGTGGTCTGTCTGAGACAAATGACAAAGGATGATGCACTTCCCAACTGATATCTGAGCTCATATGACTTGATTATGACTTATTATGACTCCAGTTTTTTACGAAAACTTCTTAAAATATTTTTTAGGGTACAAAAGTGTTGAAAGCAAAGTCCTAGTACTAGTACTGGCAGTTAGCTTTTCCATTCCACCTGCTTCCCCACCCCCACCTGCCACGTATTTCATTTCTGACCTGAAACTGCTCCAGCCCTAGGTTTTTTTCTAAGAGTATGAAGGTGCAGGAGTTTTACAATATGAACAAATATCCACTAGAGATCATGTTGGTGGTCCAAAACCTCCTTTTGTTCCTGGTCTGAGCAGCCTGATTTGAAACCTGGCTGTCAGAGTTGAACAATTAGCTGCCTCTGAAATTTAGAGTTATGTTTTTTAAAAAATACAATAATTTGTGAAAACTTGTCCTTTTTCTTTCTGACTTTATAGTCTCAGAGCCTTCAGCGATGCTCTGTAATTCTTAGTTGACAGTGTTCAGAGAATAAATTAGACCACAAGCTACTCTAACATCTGTTTCTGCTTTGCTGTGCATGCATTACACCAAAGTTATTTTGAATTTACTCAGCTGGGAATTAGTATCCAAGTATTTGTGACACCTTATACCATTTTCAATGTTACTGCCTATTTTATCAGACTGATATTGTATGGTTCTTACTAAAAGAAAACATGTTTGCTTTGTTCACTCCCATAAGCAAGTCATGAACCTAACATATAACAGTAATAGTTTGCACTTGTATACTAACACAGTACCTTCCATCTGAGGATCACAAATCACTTTTCCAAACTTCAAGAACATTTTTACATGTGCTCCAGGAGTCTTGGGAGGGGCTTTAATTACAGCAGCTCCAAGAGCCACTCTAAAGTGCCCAGAGCATCTTGTGTATCAGCATCCCTGGACTTCAAAATAGTGACAGCAGTGCTTTATCTAAAGCTCATCAAACAAGCTTTAGTTAAAGCGCTCTCGCCACCATTTTGAAAGTGTGGGGATACTGATACACAAGACACAGTGGCTGGCTCAAGCATGGTAATTACCACAGTCCAGCAGACTCAATTAATCACAGCACATCAGGGCAGCCTCCCAGCTTGTATATAGGCACCCTAAAAGTCTAAGCCTGACAGCACCTCTATCAGGGAAATAAGAGGAATTCATTTCATCTTAAAGAGGGGCAAATTGAGGCACAGAAAGATAGATGACAGGAACAAATACATTTCAAGTTATCACCAAATCCTAGACACTAGGGGATACATACCTTAGAAAAACATAATAGAAATAGAATTCCATTTTCCAAAGTCCTATTTCCATTCTCCAACCATGAAACCTTCATGCTCAGAACCAGAAAAATACAAGTCCTCCTAAAGGGCAGGAATGGATTGCAAAAAATTTTTATCAGCCTAGGATAAGGGTCTTATAATTATTAGCCTACCTGAGACAGCATGGAGGCACGTTAATAATGTAAAATGCAACATGATTCTAAAAACAGTTTCCACGTCAAAACTGGATGAGCAGACAAATGCATCTTGCAGTCAGTTTACTCATGCATTCACATTTGCTCTCTCTGAGTAGATGAAACAGATCATTATAAATATTACAAATGCAGGCTGAGTCTTATTCCAGCTTTAGCTAAAATGGTATGGGTATCTATATATTTTATATTTAGTTTGTCTGTGTTGGTGGCAGCCCAAATCGAATGAAAGCCTTTGCTCAGTTCATGCACAAAGAACTTGGATTTGAAGGAGATGGGAAAGATGTGAAAGATATTTGTGCAGGGACAGATCGGTACTGTATGTACAAAGTTGGACCAGTGCTCTCCGTCAGTGTAAGTACTTTATAATGTATACTTTTATTTGCAGCATAGCAACAACTGAAGGACTTAGTACGTTGTTTAAAATTCTTCCTTAAATGCGGACGTGAATTTAAAGCTGCTGAAATTGTTGTATAGACAACCCTGGAGACCACGGCCACATTTGCTCTGGATACTTAGCATCCAAGACTGTCCATACAGCAGCTTTCAGCAACTTTAAATTCACATGGAAGCTAGGGAGTAGTGGTAACTTCAGGTATGCCTCAGCCTACCAGGCAGATTGCCTCCAAAACATGGGGCATGTAGTCATCGCTACATGGAACTCTAGTGGACTGGACTATATGGGGGGAGGGCTAATTGGCACTGTCACTCAGCAGTGGTAATGAAACAGCCCACCCATAGTGTTGGAGGGCTAGCTACTCTGCTTCTGGCTGAAGAAACAATGTGCCCAGAGCAGGACAGCATGCTTGAGGGCACTGCTCCCTGGCACAGTAATTTTACTGTATAGAGTTATTTTGTGGAGCTGTTTGTACAGGAGTGGTATTGAAGAAGCATAACTGCAAAAAGCATTCTCCAGCTTCCTTAACCAATACGCTTTAGCCCTGACATGCAAGGACCACCCATAGAAGAGGCTTATTAAGTATCCATGCCCTTCTCTTGCTGGCTTCTGTACTTACATTGACCACACATATCAGTTATGCTGGTATTTTCTTAATGTAGACTTTTAGCCACTGAGAATGGAATAGTCTACAAAATTCATTTTGTATAACTCACTAAGCAGACAGAAGACAATAGCTTCCTAGGAACCTGTATGTTTGCATGGGCTGCTGCAGTAGCACTTTAAAGAGTACTTGAACAACCTAGTGCAGCATAAGCTGGAGCATTTTTATATAGGTGGTCATTACACATTTGAGTGCAATATAGACAAACCCAGAGAATTGAAAGCCTCTTCCTGTCTCCTAAGCCATAAAGTCCCCCAATTTCAACAAAGCAGAAAACTTTGGGGCATTCTGAAGTGCAGGTGCATTAGAAAGTCTAGGAACTGATATTGCTACATCCTTCCTGATGTGCTGTTTCCTGCAGGCAGTGCATATAGACATAACAGTAGAGTTCAGCTTGCCTGCAGGTTGGCAAGTGATTTAAAGGTAGATATTACCACAGCAAGTAATTTTCTTCCATCTCATATTGTGTCAAGGATTGACAAGGTAGAAATATCTAAATTTCACTCATATTGTCTGCATTTCTGTTATGCCTACCATCAGAAGAACCCCAAGTGCTTTCAAACACTAATTAATCAATCTTGCCAATAGTCTCTTACATAGGTCAGCATAATTATCCAAGGCACAGGATAATTGCCTTGGTTAAAGGATTTGCCCACAGTTACTTGGCATGCTGCCTTAGGAATGACCTGACTCCCAGGTCTTTGCTTTTAGTTCATAACTGACTAATCCACAGGCAACTTTTCTGTCTTTCTCCTCAAACCATTATTACAAGTAAACTCATACAGTCATTCTAAAAAGCTACAATTTACACTTTAATAAGCTTAGTGACAAACTGCTGCTGCCACTCATGGCTTCTGATTTATATCCCCACTTCTACAATACCAGCACTAGAGAAGATGCACATACCTTGGCTCATGAATTTCCCTTTCCCAAGCTCTTGTGAAACAGGTTGGGTTCACGCTTAATAGGCAAGGAGCCCAATCCTGATCCAATGGATCATGGATTTCAAGATAAGATAGATTACACCAAGGACCATGATTTATAACAGGGATGGGCAAAATATGGCCCATGGACCAGATCTGGAAGGGCTTTGTCCAGCCTGCGGTGAGTCCCTTGGTCCTACCTGGTCCAAGCAGCACCCACCCATGGCACGTCCTGCTGCCCTCTGGACATGCAGCAGGGCTGGGGCTTTCCAGGCAGCCCAGGCAGTAGTGGCTCCTTCCGGCTGCCACTGCCACTGGCCCCAGGGACCCATGTGCACAGCCCCCACCCAGCCCACCCTA
>NW_017729031.1:1740163-1740670 GCF_001723915.1 Gavialis gangeticus | reverse complement strand
CAGCACCCCCACTCCTGCACCACTGCCAGGCCCTTCCCACTGCAGCCACCCAGGGCCCGCTCCAGGCTGCCCTGCAGCTGCTCTGCACTGCCACCACTGCCCTGCTGAAGAGCCCAGAGGGGGTGGTGACAGCAATGGAGATGCAGAGCAGCCCAGCACAGGGTCCAGGCAGCTACACCAGGAACAACCCAGCAGTGGCAAGGGGGAGGGGCCGCTTTTCCCCTACATTGAGGATCAATTTCTGCTAGCAGTCACTGCTGCTGCCACTGCTCAGTGCTGGCAAGTCTGGAGCAGGTGGTGGGTGGGGTGGGCCAGGTTGGGGCTGTGCACGTGGGTCCCTACCAGTACCACGGGGTTGGGGCCAGCAGCGGCAGCAGCCAGAAGGAACCATTGCTGCCTGGGCTGCCTAGAAAGGCAGTCTAGCCATGGACCTGCCCAAACCACGGGCATGCCCAGGGGGTGGCAAGACATGCCACAGGAGGGCGGTGTGGAGCAGGCACAGGGCAG
>NW_017729031.1:1710159-1735163 GCF_001723915.1 Gavialis gangeticus | reverse complement strand
GCACTGCCACCACTGCCCTGCTGAAGAGCCCAGAGGGGGTGGTGACAGCAATGGAGATGCAGAGCAGCCCAGCACAGGGTCCAGGCAGCTACACCAGGAACAACCCAGCAGTGGCAAGGGGGAGGGGCCGCTTTTCCCCTACATTGAGGATCAATTTCTGCTAGCAGTCACTGCTGCTGCCACTGCTCAGTGCTGGCAAGTCTGGAGCAGGTGGTGGGTGGGGTGGGCCAGGTTGGGGCTGTGCACGTGGGTCCCTACCAGTACCACGGGGTTGGGGCCAGCAGCGGCAGCAGCCAGAAGGAACCATTGCTGCCTGGGCTGCCTAGAAAGGCAGTCTAGCCATGGACCTGCCCAAACCACGGGCATGCCCAGGGGGTGGCAAGACATGCCACAGGAGGGCGGTGTGGAGCAGGCACAGGGCAGGCTGAAGTCAGGGCTGTGTGCGTGCGTTCTGGCTGATTAGCTCCTGCCAGGGTGATTCTGGAGCAGGTGTGGGATAGGGCTGGGGCTGTGCGCTGGCTGTTGGCAGTGGTGGGGAAGTGCTGCAGTGTGCATGGGCTCCAGGGTGTTGTAGGGCAGAGGCATGTGCTGAGTGGCTCAGCGAGGTATAGGTGGGAGGTAACTCCCATGAACATATCCACAAACCCTCCCCCACAAGTCCTACAACCACACCCTCCCCCCACACAGTCACACACCCCACAAACACTGCACTCACCTGCAACCCCCCCACAAATCCCATACCCCTCCTCACATGCACCCCCATGTACACACACAACCGAGTGCCTCTGGGGGGAGCCCCACACACATACCTCACCACACATGCACCCACACTCCCCACACACACCCCACCCCACCCCTCCAGACATACACCCTCAGCCACCCTCTGCCTCCACATAACCCACAGCCCCCACAAACCCCATACCCACCCACACCACACATCCCCATAAAATCCCCCTCACAAATGTCCCATACTCACCCACATCCACACATACTTCCACACACACACCCACAGCCCTCCACAAACCCTATATCCACTCACTTATACCCCTCCACCCATTCACCCCCATAATATACAAGAGTAAGACTTCATTTCGAGCTATTATGCAATCGCCTGTATATACACGATGCAAACACACACAAATCAGGACAAAAATGTATTTTTTAAATAAAATTAAAGTATGTTATTGTGGATGTCTGATTTTTAGTATATCATTTGTTTTTTTCCGGTTTGAAGATGGCAAACCCAAAAGGAGTACATCCAGAATCAAGGGGAGGCTCTTCTGGTGGCAAAGGTCAGGGGTTAGGGGAGGGAATTCTGGTCCCAAGATGACAACCAGGGGGCAGGGCACCTGTCAAGGGGTGGAGATATCCTTGCAGCCCTCAACAGCTCACCAAAACTCATTAAGCAGCCCTCCAGCCAATATAATTGCCTGACCCTGATTTATAACAAGAGTCTTATATTTGAATCATGTCATATTGAACCATGTTAAGTGCAGCAATATGTTTGGCATTATACAAATTTTAAAAAAATGAAGACAGCTTTTGTTTGCTAAGAGTTTATAATCCAAGGTCTCACTCCATCAGTCATTTACATACATACGTCACTTCACTCAGAAGAGTAGCCTTGAACTACACTCACATGAGAAGTCAACTGGACCACTTGTGTGACTGAAGTGACACACTTGTCTCCCTTAAAAAACAGATATAGAAAAGACAATTAGCTGGGAACAGATTTACTATTGCTCTGTCTGGTTAAATTCTAGTAACAAGTGTGTCACTAGCAGAATGGGTTCCCAGTATAAGGCCTTGCCTACACACCAGCTGGGACAGATTTAACTTTACTAAGTTAAAAAACTATTTGTTGAACCAATGCTAGGGTATGCATAGACAAGGCCTAAGACAAGCTATAACAAGTGGCTGTGCAAAAAATAAAAAGAGAGAAAGGAAAGAAAGGTAACAGTAATAATTTCAGGGTCATGGGCTACCAAAGTACACACCTTGATGATTCCAAGGTATTTGTTGTTATTTTATGTCCCCTGACCCAGATATTGTAGTTGGTCTTTGCAGGTATTGAGAAAAACTACTGTCTAAGCATGGGCTAGGTAAAGGACAACTTTCCCCTGCATGCTCTACACTGCAGGTCTGGATGGTAAGTAGGATTCAACTTCTGACAACTTCCCTCTTGGATGTTTTGCTGAGAGCTTTTGCCAAAATCACAGATGCCACATTTTTTTGTGAATTGCTGAGAGATGCAAGTAAGTTAAAAAAATACCAGGGATATTTGCAACATCCCTGGCTTGTGTCTTTTTAATAAGAGTCAACTTTTTAAAAGGTACTGGCAAGGAATTCGGGCTGTTGTAGAAGAAAAATAGGAATATAATATATTTATATTGTAAACTACAATCAAAACTTCATAAGACTCAGGTTATATGACCAAAAACTGGAAGGAGAACATGGCAGAAAAAGAAATATAGTACTTACATTAAAATAAACTCTGCCCTTTTGGAAGCACCTTCCTTCAGGTTTTTGAAAATGTAATTGGGTCTGCAAACAGAGAGCAGGAAAAAGGGGCATTTGTATGCGAGGATGGGGAATTTTCCTTTTTTTTCTTGAAAGGTAGGGACTAAGAAGAGAAGACAATAATGGGTACTGAGTGAGGAGCAGTGGAACAGAATGATGGATACATGGAAGCTGAGTGCATGCAGAAGCTGCACAATGTACAATATTCTTGGGAGGGTACCTGACAAAGAATCAATGTATGCATGAAATATCTCCTGATAGAGCTCATGCAAGAAAAAGATCCAAGGAGTATCAATACAGCTAGAGACAATGATGGAATTCAGATGTGGATTTGGAGACATGAAAGAGAAGAGAGGAAAGGAGACTTCATGGACAACTCAAGATTTTTAGATACCTGAACAAGAGGACAAGAGACCTGATGGTGAACATGGCTTATGGAAGTACATGGCCACAAGAAAGGTAGAGGAGATATAAAAATGAGGAACAAGAAGTAGAGTTACTACTCTGGAGAGCAAGAAAGGGAAATAGAAACTGAAGGAAGTCAGACAGGGAGGTGACTAGACCCACAAGAGAGGAAGAGACAATGGATAAAGCCAAAGACCAATGCTTCAGGAGGAACAAGATGATTGCATACAAACTGTGGCACCCACAGAAACTTTCATTCCCTGGGACAAGTTCTGAAGTCAGACCCCCAGTTTTAGTTTTATTTCTGTATCAGTTCTATCATGGTTTTAATGCATGTAGAAAGAAAAATTAGCAAGTTTTATCTAAAATCCATTCATGACCCATTAAAAATAATCACTGTTGCTGAAGGCTCAGGACAAAATTTCTGTTTGTCCACTCTCAACTTTCAGTGAAACCATGCATGAAATCTGCAGACAAAAGGCATAATAGAAAAGAGAGGAACTGAGGTTCACACCAACACTGGGACAACATTTATATATAGCTTCCTTGGGGGAAGGATTGGCAGTGTTGTCACCAGGGACAATCTAGAAATGAAAGGGTGTGCTGTCTTCCAGGATAAAGGATAAGAGGTGCACATGAAGATTAAAAAAAAATCAGATCAGGGAAAAAAAACCTGATAATTCTTCACAAATGACACTGACTCCCACAGAGTTGAATTAAGAGTGATATCGGCAGACTGGAGATGCTGAAAGAAGTGGAGGGCTCAGGTAATCTTCCAGGCTTTCAAAGCATAGCATGATAATGAAGATCAGCAGATGGCTCAAAGACTGAAAAGTCATAAGTAAGGTTTGGGAAGTTTTGCCCTTACAATTTTTAGCAAGCTGGGGGAGTAGTAGATACACTGAAGGGTAGGGCTAGGATTCAGAGAGACCCTGACAAATTGGAGAATTGCATCAAAAGAAATCTCATGACGTTCAAAAAGAAGAAGTGCAAAGTCCTGTACTTAGGATGGAACAATCTCATGCACTAGTACAAGCTGTAGACCAACTGGCTGGGCAGCAGCTCTGCAGCAAAGGACCTGGCGGCTACAGTGCACAATAAGCTGAATATGAGACAAAAGTATGCCCTATGGCGCATTGGCCCCAGCCCTAGAGTGAAGGGGGCAGCGAGGAGCCCCGAGAGAGAGAGAGGGGGCAGCAGGGAGCCCCAAGAGAGAGGGGGGGGGAGCAGGGAGCCCTGAGAGCAAAACGAGGGCCAAGACATAACAGGACCCAGGTCAGACCACATCAGCACCATCTGCGAGGCTTGGGCTGCAGTGTAGGGGAGGAAAAGGAGCCGCAGGTAGCGCCCCCTGTCATCGGGGTGTGTAGAAATGGGCAGCCTCCAACTGATTACAACAATCTATTAATCAAATAAGATCAAGGCGTGGCAGAAGAGTAAGCAGGCAGTTGGCCCATTACAGGAGGGTGGAGCCACACCCGGAGAGGCTCCGATAGTGGTACTCCTGCTACAATGGTGCATTGGCTGGGAAAGCTTTATACGGCAGTATGCTTTATTAGACGCTGGTTTGCCGGGATGAAGAAGAGAACCTTTGGGTCCACGTGGAGAGGAAAAAGAGGACAGATGCTAACCCCTGGCCCAGAGTTGGGGAAACAAGATTTGGGTCAGCCACACCAAGCGGTACAAGGCCCACAGGATCAAGCAGCAGGACAACCAACCCTGCAAGCCAGTGTGATTGGAAACACCCAACCCGGCCCAACAGTGCAGGTAGGAATGTGCAGCTACGCAGCCCGAGTTGGCCGTGAGGCAGCAGATGAGCTGCCCGCACCAGTGGTAGAAGCAACCATAGAGGGAAAAAAAAGTAGTGGCTATGCTGGACTCTGGCTCAGCACAGACCGTGGTGCAGAGCGACGTGTTACCGGCAAGGGAGATAAGAAGAGTGGATTGTGTGAGGGTGCAGTGTTGGTGCAGGGACCCCCTCGATTTTGACAGGGTGAGGGTCACCCTACAAGTGGGCAATAGGACCCATCGGATGCTAGTGGGGGTCACAGACTATTTACCCTACCCCATGGTACTGGGCTGCGACTGTCCCGAGTTGTTAGAAGAAATAGTTGGCATTAGGCGTAAAGCGACCGCAGAGGGGTTCGTGGGCGAAACTGAGCAACCCTCCCCCGAAGAGGAAGCGGGACAGAGGGTGGATATTTCCCAGCTGGGGGAAGACGAACACTTTCAACTGGAACAAAGCTGAGAAACAGACTTTCGGTGGGCGCTACAGGAACACCTCGCTTGAAGAAACAATGAGGTATTGAGGCTGGAACTGATAAGAACAACCCCAAGGTTCGAGGTGAGGAACTGCCTCCTATATCGAATCAAGCAAGGGAAGCCAGAAGGAGAGGAAGTTGCTCAGCTGTTGATCCCGCGGCAGTATCAACGGACTTTGTTGAAGGTGGCTCATGAGCTCCCCATGGGTGGGCATCTAGGCCGGGACAGACACAAGCACGCATGCGAGCAAGGTTTTATTGGCCAGGTATGATGGGGGAAGTTGTGAGATACTGTGCTTCGTGTCCTGTCTGCCAAAAAGCAAACCCAAGGCAGCCCGCAAAAGCTCCTTTAGTCCCGATGCCTCTGGTAGAGGTTCCCTTTGAGAGGGTGGCAGTAGACATTGTCAGGCCACTCCCTCAAAGTAGCACAGGAAACCAGTACATATTAGTCTTACTGGATTATGCAACGTGGTACCCGGAAGCTGTGCAAATGTGGACAGTGTCCACGCCAAATGTGGCGAATGAACTCTTGAAAATATTCTCCCGAGTAGGACTCCCTAAAGAACTACTAACCGATCAGGGAACAAACTTTACATCATGTGTGTTTGAGGCAGCGAGTAAAGCCTTGGTGGTTAAGCATCTGAAGACAGCTGTGTATCATCCCCAGACAGATGGGCTTGTGGAACGTTTTAATCAGACGTTGAAACAGATGCTAAGAAAGTTTGTGGTAGAGAGCCCTCAAAATTGGGACAGAATGATACCTCCTTTATTGTTTGCAGTACGAGAGGCACCCCAGGCCTCCACTGGGTTTTCACCTTTTGAATTATTATACGGCCGGCAACAAAGGGAAATCCTGGATCTAATTAAAGAGAGGTGGGAAGAACAACAGAGTAACAACCAAAACATCATTCAATATGTGATCCAACTTCGGGAACACCTTGAATTGGTTCGGAACCTGGTTTTAGGAAACCTCAGGGAGGCCCAGCAACGGCAAGTAAAGCATTACAACCGAGGCGCCCGGGAAAGGGAGTTTGACATGGGGGACCGCATGTTGGTCTTATTGCCGGACAGCAAAAGTAAGTTGCTTGCCCGGTGGCAGGGACCCTATGAAATCATACGCTGAGTGGGGCCCATAGACTATTAGGTACACCAGATAGATAAGAAAAAAAAGAAGGAAATATACCACGTCAACATGTTAAAGAAGTGGGAGGTCCGGGAGTGTATGTACTTAGCCCCTCATCCGGAGGAACTAGAGTTGGGACCCACGTTAACAAAGGAAAGTGGATCGGATGACGTAGAGCTGGCCCTGCGCTTGCCAGAAGAACAGAGGACACAGGCTTCTGAGCTAGTCAAGGAATTTGAAGATGTATTCCGGGGAACCCCGGGGGAAGCTCAGGGTGTGGTACACCGGATAAAAACTCCTCCAGGTTAGGTGATATGTGAGAGTTGGAGACAGATCCCCCAGCGACTCCAGGGCCAGATAAAAGCCGAGCTGGCAATGATGCTAGAGCAAGGTATAATATGCAAATCCCACAGTGACAGGCGAAGCCCCATCGTAGCGGTACCTAAGTCCGATGGAAAAATCTGTCTCTGCATCGATTATCGGAAGGTAAACGCAGAGGCCAAGTTTGATGCTTATCCAATGGCCAGAGTGGATGAACTGGTGGAAAACACTGGGCAGGCACGCTACATTTCCACATTGGACCTGACAAAGGGTTACTGGCAGATCCCAGTGGCACCCGAGGATCAAGAAAAAACAGCATTTGCCACCCTGTGGGGGCTCTTCCAGTTCCGACGCATGCTGTTTGGGCTGCATGGAGCTGCGGCTACGTTCCAGCAGCTAATGGTCAGAGTGTTGTCTCCCCATGGGGGTTACGCCACAGCATATATCAATGATATTATTATATATACTGAGGGCTGGGATGAACACCTCGCCGTGATGAGAGCCATAGTGCAAAACTTAAGGACAGCGGGGCTGACAGCCAATCCCAGGAAGTGTACGATAGGAAAAGAGGAAACGCAGTACCTGGGGTTCCTAGTAGGAAGAGGGAAGGTGAAACCTTTGCTGAGCAAAGTGGAGGCTTTGCGGAGGTATCAGGCACCCCGTACCAAAAGACAAGTAAGGGCCTTCTTGGGGCTGGCCAGTTATTACAGGAAATTTGTACCTCACTTTGCAGATGTGGTTGTACCGTTAACGGAGATGATAAATGCAGGGGCCCCAACCAAAGTAAGATGGACACTGGAGGCAGAGAAGGCATTCCAGGCGGTGAAGGATGCGCTATGCTTAAAACCACTTTTATATACACCCAATTTTGACAAACGTTTCCTGGTGCAGACCGATGCATCAGATGTGGCCATCGGGGTGGTATTGGTGCAAAGGGAAGAAGAAGACGAGCACCCTATAGCCTACATAAGTAGGAAGCTACACCCGCCACAGCGGAATTATGCCACAGTTAAGAAAGAGCGTCTAGCAATTAAATGGGCCAGCAAAAGACTCCAGTACTATTTATTAGGGCGGAAGTTCATGTTGGTCACCAATCACGCACCCCTACGCTGGTTGCAGAGTATGAAGACTAATAATGCAAGACTCATGAGGTGGGCCCTTAGCCTTCAACCGTATTGTTTTAAGGTGGAACACTGCCCAGGAACCCAGAATAGAAATGCTGACTTTCTTTCAAGACAGTACGAGGAAGAAGAGGGACCAGAAGGAACAGAGGGACCCCCGACGAAAGAAAGAAGGGGGCATATATTTAGAGGCCCTAACCTCATTGCTAGGATGCCGAGTGACCCCTCCAATTCTGGGATCTCCCAGGGGGGGCCAGTCAGGCGGGCAACTGGAGAAGGAAAGCCAAGACCTGGAGAAGGACAACTGGAACAAGGCAGGGGATCGGCAGGGAGACAGACTCCCAACGATGATGATAATGTGCCTGCCGCCTTCATCAGTGGGACACGCCCTACCCAGGGCTATCCTTATGAATGTTTAAAACAGGGAGGAAAGACCGGCCTAAGTGGCACCATAGCAAGGTTGGCTAGTGTGGGGGGACTACCTGTGGTGGGTTACTCCCAACAAATCCCACACGGTGCGCCTTGGGTAAAAGGCGAGTAGGAGGCACCTAAAAACCTCCACCTCCTATACCTAAATGGCTGGGTGCCGGAGGAAACGGCCAAGAGGAGAAACCCAGGTGGATGGAACACCTGGCGAAGAAGTACTCGGCTCGGTGAGTCTGGAGTAAAAGGGGGGGGAGGTGTGTCGCAGAGCACTTAGGTGCCCTGCGCCTGAGAACAGGGACAGCTCAAGAGAGGCCCCTAGCGGTGAGAAGGGGGAGGCGCAGCTGCCAGTCACCAGGGCAACACAGATGCTGGTTGCTGGGGCAACCAGTGAAACCTGCTGACAGGAAGGGGCAGGGCTTAGCCCTTCTTAAACCCAGGCAGGAGGCCAGGGTGGCAGTTCCCCTCTGGCAGCCAAGGACTGGGGAGCTCAGCCAGTGCAGAGAGAAGGGCAAGGATTTGACTGCATAAGCTGGAGTATTTTTCCCGGTAGGGATCAAATGTTGTCTGACTGGACGGTTTAGTTTTATGTTATAGCCTGGGGGCTTTGTGCTTACTGTTTACCGGGGGACCAGGTGAGGCTATTAGGGGTTGGAGGAGGCCTCATAGGGACTCCATGGTAACGTGGGAGTCCTGGAACCTGAGAGGGCACAGCATCTTGGTGGGGTGCATTGGCCCCAGCCCTAGAGTGAAGGAGGCAGCGAGGAGCCCCGAGAGAGAGAGAGGGGGAGTGGGGAGCCCCGAGAGCAAAAGGAGGGCCAAGACATAACAGGGCCCAGGTCAGATCACATCAGCACCATCTGCGAGGCTTGGGCTGCAGTGCAGGGGAGGAAAAGGAGCCGCAGGTAGCGCCCCCTGTCATCGGGGTGCGTAGAAATGGGCAGCCTCCAACTGATTACAACAATCTATTAATCAAATAAGATCAAGGTGTGGCAAGCGAGTAAGCAGACGGTTGGCGCATTACAGGAGGGTGGAGCCACATCCGAAGAGGCTCTGATAGTGGTACTCCTGCTACAACCAGCCTTAAATGTCTGGAGAATATCACTGAATGGGGCCCAAAACAGCTTACCCAGAATACCTCTGATACCCACTGCCTCAGCCTGTCACATATGATTAGTGCGGCCCCACTCGCCATGAGATGGAGCCACACCAGGTTGCCCGGCACTTCATCTGAATATAATTTTTTGGAGAATCCCAGGACTCATGACAAGAACACCTGGATCCAGTCATGAGTGGGGGCTAATTAGCACATGGCTTCTTTGTGGGGAGTAGCTGGAGTACACACAGATACTTATCAGTGCTGGGCTGTGGGATCACCATGGCTTGGAACCCTTTTGACTCTGATGGGTCTCAGCCCAACCAGCTGTATGGTAAATCAAGAGCCTTTGGCTTTGGGCTAATATCATGCATAGTTTGTACTATCTAGAAGTTGGTACAGAAGTGCTGTTTAAAAGTATATTTTATGGAGTACCTGTGCTAAAAACATGCAGCAGTTTAAAAAAGGGTACACTGCATCAATTCTGGATGAAGCAAGTCTATGAGTACCTGTAGTAATTTCGTTATGTGTAAATTACTATAGATATGTGTATTTCTAGATCAGTGTTTTCAGATTTGCCGCTCACTTCCACGTGCTCAGGGAAAGCAGCATCTGATAGGAAGAAATGGGGAAAGGAGCTGCAGGGGAAACAAGTTGGCATAGCACAGAAAACAAAGGGACTACCTGAAAGGTCAGACAAACAGCTGTCTTGCTCTGTTCCCTGTTGGCACCATCCTCCACCAGCCCCTGGCTTCCTCCCTGGCCCACATGCAGTAGGACACATCACTGAACCATGGCTGCTGCTTGTTGTTTATTCCTGCTGGGGACAGCGCTTGGGGCTGTTGGCATCAAATTTGTTTTAATTTTCCAGATATAAAATCAAATTTTTGGAAGTTAACCTTGAATTTGCACCCCTCCCTCTGCTACAGTAGGGAAAATGTTTCCATGTATAGACTCTAATTTGGAGGAGAGGGACAGGGGGGAATCATCTTATATTTAGGGTTGTCATATATGGGTAAATATGGTAGTGTAATCTAGAAAAGGGATTATATCAGTGAAAAACAACTCAGATGTTTATAAACTAATGCCAGGAGACTTGGAAATAAAATAAAGGAATTAGAACTAGTTGTGCAGGACATGTAAAATGATATCGAAGGACTAACAAACATGGCAGAATAGCAAATCAGGACATGGGAAATGGCTATACATGAATAACCTGACAGATTATAAAAAAGAAGGGAGAGCCTGTTCACTAGAGAATCTGAGCCAAACTCACTTTAGTGAAGTGGTTCTCCTGGGGAGATGGTAAGGGTCTGCTGTAGACCCCAGCACAAGATTTGGATGTGAATAGAGAGCTATCATATTATTTCATAGATAAATACTATTAGTAATTGTACCATGATGGAAAACTAACTTCCCAGATATAAAAGTTTGGTCTGTACTATGGACATGTTGCTGACAGCTATGTTGGCTAAGGGTGTGAAAGTGCACACGTTATTCAACATAGCTATGCCTGCAAAAGCCCTGATACGGATGTTGTTATGCCAACAGAAGAGGGCTTCTACCAGGTTAGCTTCTGTCATTTGAGTACAGCTGTGCCAGGAGAAAAATACCTTCCTCTGATATATGCTGTCTCTGTGAGGGAACTTTCCCCAACATAGTTATGGAGGTTCAATCATAGCAGCAGAAGCTCCCAAATGTAGACAAGCCCACAGATACCACTACTATTAGTGGTAAGCCCCACTTATTCCTGGATGTAGTAGCCAATAGCTTTCTTTACCAAACATCCCTGAAACAATAAGAGGCAATGCTAAGTGATAAGGTCAGCAGTGGTTGTAGAAAATAACCTCAGTGCAAGTGATCACAAGTTGATTCAGAAGAAATCAACTGAGATTTAAACAAGAAAATAGGCTTTTTATTTCAAAAGGATAATTCTTGATACATTAAAGGAGCTAGTGATGTCAACTGTATTGAAGGGTTCAGGGATTTGAATATGGAGGAGGTGTGACATTTATTTAAATCAAAGCTGTGAAAACTATCTAGAACTTCAGAAAAAAGTATAGGGAAGGTTTTCAGCCCTAATTGTCTCAAAAAGGATAGCCACTTCAAAAAGAATAGTAGGAAAAAGCAGAGAATGCACATGAGACAGAAAAAAGGAGAAAAAAATATTAGGAAATGTTGAGATAAAGAAAGAATAGCCAAAATCAAGCTGTTAGGCTTTGCAAAGGTGATTAAAACAGAAAGCAAAGGACCTTCAGTAGTATGAATAAAATGAGAACAAGCTACAAAGAAGCTGTACAGCTAAACAGTGAGGATGAGGTAGAAATAAAAAATAATCAAGGGATAGCCCAAAGGCTCAATAAATACTTTGGCTCAGTTTTCAGAAAGTATGACCCTGTTGACCCTAGGGGCTGCTAAAGGAAACACTCATATGGAACTAGAACTTACCATATCCATGGTGGAAGCAAAACTCACTCAATGTGTTCCAATCAGGAGACCAGAAAATTCCAGCCTAGAATGCTGAAAGAACTAGGACACAAAAGGATGTCATGTGATAGGTAGGAAAGCAGATGGGAAGGGTTCTTAATAAATCTGTCAAGTCAAAAATTGTTACCTGAAAACTGGAGAATAGCAAAATAGGGTACCTCTGGCCCCTGGTAGATGTTAATTTATTCATGCAATTGGGATCTGACTGATTTTGTGCCAGTTCCTAACAACTGTGTGCCCTACCATGTCACATGTGCATGTCAGGAGTCACAACTTTGGGATATGACATAAAATTAGTTGGATCCCAATTACATGGCAACTGCCATGTTTTCAAAGTTCCCCAAGTGCCGGAACCCAGGGACTGGGCCCCAGTCTCTCATTCCCAGCACCTGCAGACTTTTGAAAAATGTGCCTGTACCTCAAGTGCAAAGCCACTTTAAGGTCCCAGGGCAACATGGGAGCAGCAGCTGAGGAGCCAGGAGCCACCGGCTCTCTAGCTCCACACTGGGTCCTGGCGCATAGGGACTTAAAAACAAAACAAAAAACAAAAACAAAAAACAAAAACAAAAAACATGACTGCAGCAGGGCTGCAACTGTACTCTTTAAACCTTCCCAGGCAGTTGGACCCAAGCACTGGGGAGAAGCTTCCTGATTCCTGGTTCCCAGCAACAGGGGACTTTTAAACAACACACCTGCCAGTAGGTTGCAGGGATCAGGGACAGATGCAGTACTGCCCTTGGCTGGGCCCTAGGCTGGACAGCCCAGCTGCAGCCATGTGTCAGTTTTATGGCCCAGATACATTGTTCCAGGTGGACCCAAACCTTCAGACTGACCATGACTTCTCCATTCGATAACAGGCTAATTTTATTGATACACAGTGATAGCAGATAAAAACAATGCAGGCAAAGCAAACAATTCTATATCTGCCAGTCCTAGGGCTGTCACGTATGGAAGGTACATCTGGCCAGTACACGAGCTTCACCCTGTGGTTCTTTCTTGAATGTCAGCAGTCAGCAGCCTGGAGGTAAAGGGCCAAAACCCACCTCTTCCTGTGGGGTAGACAAGACAGATTGGTGGTGTGCCCTCTGTCCATGGTGGCCTTGGGTTCCCCACTCTGGGACCCTTTGCTGCTCCTCCTTTTGTATCCTTTGTCCCCTCTGATGACTCTTCATCTCTGGGCATCAATGATCGGTTCTGTGGTTTTCATACTGTCCACATTCTGTTCTGTCAACATATTCCCTTGTTTCACAAACCCATCATATGCACACATCTTAGTTTGGTTATTTACCAGTGCCTTAATTTGGTCTGTCCACCAAAACCAGAAATCCCAGGGGCTCTGCAGTTGGGCACTGAGACCTAATACCACCTTATTTCATGTTATGGAACAGTGTGCTACATGTCTTCAATTTCCCAGCCTGTGTCTACTTCAGACACAGTGGGCCTTGAATGACACTTTGTCACAAATAGGCTCTTTGAAACCAATTAACCCTTGCAGTCCCCCTGAACCAACTGCTCTAATGTAGCAGTTCCCAACACAGTGCCTGCAGGTGCCATGGCACCCCCTGAGGTTTATTTAGGTGCCTGAGTGCATTTTCATGATCAGTAAAAATCATTATTCCAACAAAAAGTGCTGTCATATTGGTGCCTGCTGCTTTTTCTTTTAAATTCGAATGTGCCCTTGGGCACATAAACATTGAGAACCCCTGCTCTAATGTATATGTATTTTACCTACAAGCCAATTCTTAAAAGCAAACCTTTAAATATAATTTTCTAGCCATCGGCATGTATCATGAAGCAGTGCCTGAAGCTGGAGAGCAGGGAGCTCCCCACTCTCCAGCTTCCATGGATACCCTGAAAACTTTAGAAAGCTGAGATTTCCAGGTGTCTGCCTACTTTTTAAAAGCCTGGGATGCCATGGGCCCAACAATGGGGTGATGCTTCCCAATGTCACACTCATGGTACCTTTCCCATCTTCCTCCTGGGATCAGACAGGAAGCAGCCAGGTATGGGACCCAGAACTGCTCCCAGTCAGAACCGTCTGATCAGACAAGGGTGGTCTCAGATCCTGGGGCTTTCTCATGCCAGATCAATGCTCAGCTAAGAGTGAGGATCCTGAGCCCCCTTATACCACATGTTCAGCTGAGGCCGGTTACAAATAAGCCACAAAGCCATAACCAAACTCTGATCATCTATGTGGCTCATTTGCTATACTATTGCAGTACACATTGACTTTACCATGTAGCAGTGTTGCTATTTATGGCATGATTCACATGTTAATTGCATCATAACTGTAACATCTGCCAGGACTATGTTTCAAAAAGGCACAGAACCAATCCAGTCAACTATAGACCTGTTAGTCTGATCTAAGTAGTATTCAAGGCTTTAAAACAAAATGGTGAAGGAAAGAATAATTAAAGACATGTCAGTAAATGGGCTATGGTATAAAATGCAACATGGATTTTCCAAAGGCAGGTCATAACAGATTGATTTTCTAGACATGGGAAACACAGTGATTCTAATTTAACTGGATTTCAGTAAAACATTTATTATGGCATTACCGTGAAATTCTTAGTTAAGCCAGAAAAGACAGGAATTAATACAAGACTTGTAAATTGGATAAGGAATTGGCTGAAGGGAGACATCAATATATTGTGCTGAAAAGGAACTCTGAGGCTGGAAGGAGGTTACCAGTGGAGTTGGTCATGGGAATATTTTTTAAATGATACTAAAATGTCATTAGTAATACTTCCTCAAAAATGTGCTAATAAAGAGCACGCTAATGAAGTTTGCTGATTAAGCAAATATAGGAGGCATTTCCAATACAGAGGAGAATCAGAATATTATACTCAAAGACCTGCAATAATTGAAGAAGCATGAAATATGGAAGTACATGGTCATACATTTATGGACCAATGAGAATTTCTGTTATATTCTGATAATTCATCTACTGGAAAAGACAGAGGATGGAAATAGCCTGGGTGTATTTACCTTGTGATAGTTGCCAGTGGCTTGAGAGGGTGAATTAGCAATCAAGGTTCAGTTGGGTATAGAAAAGTTCCATTCATACTGCCAGAAAAACTGTCACAGGATATGCACCCCTGAGCTGATCCTGCCACCATCAGCTATTTGGGGCTTAGGGCAATGTAAGTGCTGACGTGCAGGAAAGACACTGAACTTAATGTGTTTGTTGCTCCCTGAGGTAGAAACAGTTCAGGGTGGGTTTATGGCCTCTTAATTATGATGACCACCACAGAAGCCCTAGCGAACCACAGAAGAAATCAGAGTACCAGGCACTGTCCATAGAATAAAAGAAAGTCACTTCCAAAAAAGGCTTGTTGTGTGGCATCACTCCCTAGGATAACCAGAGCGAAATGAGAGCCAAAATGGATGCTCATCCTCTTGCCATTTATTCCTGTGGGCTTCTCTCCATGTTGTTCATCCCTGTAGGAGTGCTCAGAGTGGGCATAATAGGAGCAGACAGGAAATGATTAGTTGTATTACTCTTCCTGGTGCTATGGCAGGAGGAGGGGCCTCAGAACATAATTCAGAGGGCCTGACACTGATGTGATCCCACCCCAACCCAACCCAGAATAATGTTCTGTGGGCTCATGCTTTGCTCACAGAAAAAAAATTCCACTGACTTCACTGAAGCAGGATACCTCCACCTATATAGTATAATTATGAGGTATTTTTGAGGTAAATAAATAAGTTTAAACAAAAATGATGATTAATGATGTTTTTATTTCTTTTTCTCTCAATAGCATGGGATGGGCATTCCTTCTATTTCTATTATGCTTCATGAATTAATCAAATTACTACACCATGCAAAATGCCGGGGTGTTACTATTATACGCATCGGTACTTCTGGGGGCTTAGGTGAGTGACCAGTTTTGCTACTGACAGACAAGAAGGATGTTAATCCAACCTATCCAGGCAATCAGTCATGTAATTATGAGCTTTTCATATTTGTTCAGGTTTTCAAATACCAAAGCAACAGTATATTTTATTTCAGGTCACCAAACAGCACATTTGTAATGCCTGGCATAGCAGAAGCACACATTCTCATAACACATGATGATCTCGAGATCTAAAATATCTGAACAATCCAAACCACCTGACGGGATTTGCTCCAACTTTCTGAAATCTCTCAATGCACTCACATTTTTAAGCCATAATGGAACGTCTTTCAGTTAGAATAAAAATAGTTATCTAGCATATTAGTATTTAAGGTCCTCATCAGGATTGGGATTAGAGAGACAGTTCTTGTTCCAGGGAGGTTACAGTTTAAGAATGAAAGTAAAAACTATGAAGAACTCATTGAGGACAGGGCACCAACAGAATTCCTTCTTTGCAATGGGGCTACTCCATGACCTGGAATTTAGAAAAATATGAATTCATATGAACCTTCAAAAAAGAATTGGCATCATTGTACACTGGACAGAAGGCCTGCTTGGCCTGGATTCTGGCAAATGTTCTATGGCCTCCCCTGAGAGTTGTGTTTGCATAAGCACTTCAGGCTCAGATCTATGAAAAAACACCATGTATTTTATCTGACCTGTCAGTGCTTAGAACGTCACCGTTCTCACTCCGCTGCACATGTGCACAAAGGTCAGGCAGAATGTCATGGCAGGTGCAGAACAGCATGCTCAGAAACCACAAGCTTCTACTGAATTAGCTAAAGCACAAGAACTTATTTTGTCTTTTAGCAATACAGGTCTTAAGATATACAGTGGGAAATAACATTAAATATGCCTTTCCTTTCACCCTAAGTCAAGGTACATACAAACCAATAGCTACAAGGATATTTCATAGATTCATAGATGTTTCAGTCAGAAGGAACTTCAGTGGATCACCAAGTCCGACCCTCTGCCCTGGGCAGGAAAGAGAGCTGGGGCCAGATGACTCCAGCCAGGTGCATATCTAGCCTCCTCTTAAAGACCCCCAAGGTATGGGAGAGCACCACCTCTCTTGGAAGGCCATTCCAGATTCTGGCAACTCTTACCATAAAAAGTTTCTTCCTGATGTCTAACCTAAATCTGCTCTCCATCAGCTTGTGGTTGTTGCTCCTAGTTACTTCAAGGGGTGCCCTGGTAAACAGAGCATCTCCTATTCCTTGCTGCTTCCCCCGCGCCCCAATGAATTTGTAGACAGCCACCAAGATCACCTCTCAGGCTTCTCTTGCTGAGGCTGAAGAGTTCCAGGTCCCTCAATCTCTCCTCACAGGGCTTCAGAAACCAATAGCAAAATGGTTGCCCATGCACATGCAACAAATAAGAAAACTACACAGCGGCCAGGAACACTGTTGGCAGCGTTGTCAAACACCCCCATAGCTTGTCTTTGACTACACAGAGAAGTGATGTGCTCAGGTTGTGGTATTGTCAATCCTTTCGGTCAAGGAAAAGGGCCCTGGCAGGAGCAAGTGCATCCTGCAGATCAACACCTGGCTGTGCAGGTGGTGTCGCCAGCAGGACTTTGGCTTCTTCAACCATGGGATATTCTTCCAAGAAGAAGGATTGCTGGGAAGAGATGGGACCCACCTGATGAAGACAGGGAAGAGCATTTTCGCAGACAGCCTCGCTAACCTAGTGAGGAGGTCTTTAAACTAGGTTGGCTGGGGGATGGAGACCAAAGCCCTGAGGTAAGTGGGGAACCAGGAGACCTGGAAAAAGAGCAAGCAGGAAGGGACAACAGGAGAGGTGCTCTCATACTTTCTGAAAAATCAGGGCAATCAACTAGTTACTACAGGTGCCTGTACACAAATGCACAGACCCTGGGAAACAAGCAGGAAGAACTGGAAATCCTTGCACAGTCATGGAACTATGATGCGATTGGAATAACAGACTTGGTGGGAGAGTTCACATGACTGGGGCACGGTCATGGATAGGTACAAACTGTCTGGGAAAGAGACAGGAAGGATTTTATATAAGAGAGCCATATGACTGCTTAGAGCTCCAGTATGAAGCTGGAGATATGCCTATTCAGAGTCTTTGGGTTAGTGACAGAAGGGAGAGCAACACGGGTGATGTCATGGTGGGGTTCTGAAATCAACCACCAGACCAGGAGGAAATGGTAGATGAGGCTTTCTTCAAACAGCTAGTGGAAGTTTCCCAATCACACATCCTGGTTCTTATGGGGGACTTCAATCACCCTGACATTTGCTGGGAGGGCAATAGAGCAGTGGTGCAGGCAATCCAGGAAGTTTTGGGGGACAATACAGAGAGTACTGGGGACAATTTCCTGGTGCAAGTACTGGAGTGGCCAACTAGAGGCAATGCTCTTCTTGACCTGCTACTTACAAACAAGGAAGCATTGGTGGGAAATGTAGTACAGTAGATGGCAACTTGGGCAGCAGTGACCACGAGATGATTGAGTTCAGGATCCTGAGGAAAGGAAGGATGGAGAGCAGCAGAGTAAGGATCCTGGACTTCAGAAAAGCAGATTTCGACTCACTCAGGGAACTCTGGGGAGGATCCCCTGGGAAGCCAGTCAGAGGGGGAGAGGAGTCTAGGATAGATAGCTGAACTTGAAATAAACCTTACTGAGGGTGCAGGAACAAACAATCCTGATGTGTAGGAACACTAGCAAGACTTGGCAGAAGACCAGCTGGGCTTAGCAGGGAACTCCTCTGTAAATTAAATCACAAAAAGGAAGCTTATAAGAAGTGAAAACTTGGACAAATAACTAGGGAAGAATATAAGAGCATTGCTCGGGCATGCAGGGATGAAGTCAGGAAGGCCAAAGTGCAACTGGAGTTGCAGCTAGCAAGGGATGTGAAGGGGAACAAGAAGTGTTTCTACAAGTATGTCAGTAGCAAGAGGAGGATCAGGGAAAGTGTTAATCCCTTACTGAATGAGGAAGGCAACCTTGTAACAGAGGATGCAGAGAAGGCTAAACTGCTCAATGGCTTTTTTGCCTCAGTCTTCACAGGCAAGGTCAGCTCCCGGACTACTGCACTGGGCAGCACAGTTTGGGGAGGAGGTAAACAGTCAACAGTGGTCATAAAACAGGTTAGGACTATGTAGAAAAGCTGTCCATGTAGAAATGAGGCCAGATGGGATGCACCCGAGGGTGCTGACGGAGTTGGCTGATGTGATGTGATGTGATTGCAGAGCACTGGCCATCATCTTTGAAAACTCATGGTGATCAGGAGAGGTCCCAGATGATTGGAAGAGAGCAAACATAGTACCCATATTTAAGAAAGGGAAAAAGGAGGATCTAGGGAACTACAAACCAGTCAGCCTCACCTCAGTCCTTGGAAAAATCATGGAGCAGATCCTTAAGGAATCCATTTCTAAGCATTTGGGAGAGAAAAAGGTGTTTAGGAACAGTCAGTATGGATTTACTGGGGCAAGTCACGCCTGACCAACCTGACTGCCTTCTATGATGAGATGACTTGTTCTGTGGCTGCAGAGAGATGGATGCATGGATGTGGTATACCTTGATTTTAGAAAAGGCTTTTGATACAGTCTGTGAAAGGGGGCCATCCCGAGGGCCAGTCACAGTACTGGCCTGCCCACCTGTCCAGGGCAGTCTGCCAAACTAACTCTCCCTCCATGCCTTAATAAATAGATGTTTCTAAGTGGGAGGCTGTCCATTTAATGCCCTCATGCCAAGGATGCTATACACAGCTCCAACCTCCTCTTTACCATGTCCCATGTCTTGCAAAGGGCACCCAAAGTACTCCTAGCTCTCCCAGCCACATTGCTGGGCTTCACTAGGCCACTGGCCCAAACTATCCACTATTACTCCCTCAGCTCCATTGCTGAGCCACACTCGGCCTCTGGCCCAAAGTCAGCCTCAGGCATCCGGATACTTACCTTGGCTGCATGCCCCCTCACTGGGGCCTCTACTCCCACTCTGGGCTCTATGCCTCTCTACAGGCTTCTAGCCCCTCACACTCTACCCCTCATTGGGGTCACTACTCTACCCCCTCACTGGGGCTGCAGGGCCTTACACCCCTTAGGTCTTAGGTGTCTCTGTAAACATGCCTGGACTTCACTCTCAGTCTATGGCCCACTCAGGCCTCAGGTGTCTATGTGCCTGGACCTCACTCCTCTCCAGGTCTGTCATTAGGTCTCACTCATTCAGGTCTTGGACCTTGGGCCCTCCTGGCCTCCATGATCTTGCCCAAGCCTGATGCTTTTCTGTTAAGGTGTGCTCCCTTAGCCTTTTGCCTCCATGGGGTACCCACAAGGCAGCAGGGGCTGAGGCTTTCTGGCACCGCATACTTGCCGTTCACTAGTTAGGCACTAGTGTGGCATTTCCTGAGGGTTGCCCCATCACCAGCAGCCCCACCACACCATCCAACCCCAGCAAGGTGTAGTTTAGGTCATTCCCCAGGATGAGGAACCTCTTCCATCCCCATAGGTCTTGCCCTTTACCTGAAGGTGTACCTGGGAGCAGCAGATCTCAGGCTGGTGATGTTGCCATGGCAGCATCCCTGCAACAACTGCTGGCTTTGTCTCTCAGGACCTGCTCTTATGCTGAGACTCCACAGCCCAGCTCCAATGAGGTGGCCTGCTGGCTGTCATGTTACCGCCTGATTGGTTCTCCAGTTATCTGCAGGCTACCTCACAGCCTGCTCAGGCCCTTAAAGTGGTAGGCACCAAAGGTGCCCTGCCACATGGTCTCCCACAACATTCTTTCAGGCAAGCTAAGGAAGTATGGGCTGAATGAATGGACTGTAAGAAGGACAGAAAACTGCCTGGAGCATTGGGCTCAGAGAGCAGTAATCAATGGCTCCATGTCTAGTTGGCAACCAGTATTAAGTGGAGTGCCCCAAGAGTTAGTCCTGAGGCTGGTTCAATGCCTTCATCAACAACCTGGAAGATGGCATAGAGTGCACCCTCAGCAAGTCTGCAGATGACACAAAATTGGGGGGAGTAGTAGATATACTGGAGGGTAGGGCTAGGATTCAGAGTGACTGAGACAAATCAGAGGACTGAGCCAAAAAGAATCTCATGAGGTTCAACAAAGACAAATGCAAAGATCTGCACTTGGGATGGAATAATCCCATGCATTAGTACAAGCTGGGGGTTGACTGGCTGGGCAGCAGCTCTGTAGAAAAGGACCTGGGGTTTATAATGGACAGTAAGCTGAATATGAGCCAGCAGTGTGCTCTTGTTGCCAAGAAGGCTAATGGCATCCGGGGCTGCATTTGTAGGTGTGTTGCCAGTAGGTGGAGGGAAGTGATTCTTCCTCTCTGTTCAGCACTGGTGAAACCATATCTGAAGTACTGTGTTCAGTTTTGGGCCCCCCACTACAGAAAGGATGTGGACAAATTGGAGAGGGTCCAACAAAAATGGAGGGCAACAAAAATGGTGAGGGGGCTGGGGGACAGGACTTATGAAGACAGGCTGAGGGAACTGGGCTTACTGAGTCCAGAGAAGAGAAGACCAAGAGGGAATTTAATAGCAGCCTGCAACTACCTGAAGGGGGTTTCAAAAGAGGATGGAGCTAGACTGTGCTCAGTGGTGGCGGACAACAGAACAAGGAGCAACAGTCTGAAGTTGCAGCTCAGGAAGTTTACATTAGATATTAGAAAGAATTTTAACCCTAGGAGGGTAGTAAAACACTGGAACAGGTTACCCAGAGAGGTGGTGGAATCTCCATCCTCATCAAGGTTTTCAAGACTGGGTTAGACAAAGCTTTGGGTGGGATGATCTAGTTGGGGCTGGTCATGCTTTGAGCAGGGATTTGGACTGATGACCTCCTGAGGTCCCTTCCAACCCTCATATTCTATAATTCTATGATGTAGTCCAGGAAATTATCATTGGACACAGAATGGGGGTTTTTTTAAATTGCCATTAGTTTCTGAATCTCTCATGCACATGAGCTTTCCTTGTTCTATGAACTTATCAAAATTAATAAATATCCTTTGTCCAACATATTCCCATAATAGCCTGCTATCTTCTGTTAGTGCACATATATTTTCTGGTTTATATTTATTAGTGATGCAAATTAGTATGAAACTATCTAAACATTTAGGATCCATTCCTGGGAGATGCTGAGCTGTGTTACTGTCACTGATGTCACAAGACTGAGATATTGATTATTCTTACATGAATAATGTATTAACCATTATTTTGTGTTTGAATTGTTCTCACCTATATATTGTGTTACTGATAGCTATTCATATTTATAAAAAATGTTCCAGTTATCATTAGGGTATAAATACCATGTAGCACTAACCATTCTTTCTCATTCTTGTCTCTGCTTCTGTAGGCATTGAACCTGGATCTGTTGTAATAACAGACACTGCACTGGATTCATTTTTCAAGCCTCAGTTTGAGCAGATAATACTGGATAATGTAGTTGTACGAAGCACTGAACTTGATAAAGACCTTGCTGAGGAACTACTGAACTGCAGCAAAGAGATCCATGACTTCCCAACGATGATTGGTCATACAATGTGCACCTATGACTTTTATGAGGGTGAGGATAAACTATACCTTTCTATTCATTTTTTTGTTTTTCAGTCATAAGGCCAAATCCTGTTATGCTTGCTGAAGCAAAAATCACCAACCCAGTCAGCTGGAGATTTCCCTAAGCATGAAGTAAAAAGTGAGGAGAGATGAGATTTGACTTATCATATGTTTTAGGGTTTGTCTGCAGGTCAGAAAAGGAGCTACTTTTATAACACATAATATTAATTAAGAGAATCATACCATAACTGGCCTCTGTTGCATCTGTCACTTGGTCAATTTTGTAACAACATCATATCTGCAAGGGAAATATTAGTATCACCATGACAGTGAATCAAGCATTATGATTCATTCTGGACAGCATTCACTCCCTTAGGAACATACAGGAATCCCTGGATAGCACTTCCTGCTGTCTCTCAGCCCAGCTGCACCACAAAAGCCAGCATATGCTTAGTGAACCTCTGAAAGCAACAGGCACATAACATCAAGCAGTTAAAGTAAATAGCCCCTTGTCTGTAATAACATAACTTTAACAGATGGGTTCCACAATGTTACTTCCTATGACGGGATTATGTCTGCAGAATTACCAAACAGAAGAAAAATGTCAAGAAGTGTATGACATTTGTGTTTGCAACCCTTAGATTTTGAGCCCTACTGTGGAACCATTTCCTTAGAAAATTAAATATTCATCACAAAGTGGATGACACAGAATAAATGGAGAATTAATAATTCGAGAACTATTTATAACCCTTTGGAGCTGCTTGCAAATGTGGCCATCTGTGTATTGCTCAAGGCCATGTTTACTTAAATAAAAAGCCATTTGAGAGGATTAACAGGAGGGATGACAATGAAATGAAATAGTTTACTCAGGTTAGTACAGCTGGAGATATACATTTTTCCTAAGCAAAAGACATGCCATCTTGGATAAGAAATCCTGGTACATCTGAGAATGGGTCCCTTATTTTGGGTCCATGTTCAACTCTAAAATACTAGTAACAAACAATCAGCCAAGTTTAAGAGACAGAAATATTACTTGAGCTGAGAGTTTCTTCAATAGACCCACTTTCTAAGGGAGGTATATGTGCCCTCAGTGTAGACACTATGGATAAATTGTGTCTGTTGTTACCACACACATAGTCCATCACAAACCTGAACCTTCAAAACCACAGGCATACTGTCTCAATACTAATCCAAATCCATTTCTTCTCTGACTTAGTCAAAAAATTAATCTACAGTTTCAGAGGGCAAGGGGATTGGACAGAATGAATCCAGTTGGTAGTGAGGTACCACTTTTCGCCTTTATATTGTGCCATTTGGGAGAGTAGCAAATGAAAATGACAATCCCTGTCACCACCACCACATGATCATGGATTAGAGGAGAAAAAAATCAAAGTTATGATTACAGAACTGCAGTTTCACTTTGGCATTGAGACCTGGAGGCTAAGTCAAGGGGAGATAAGTGAATTGAGCTCCCTATAGCAGCTTTATAAATCTGTCTCAGAGACTTTTCTGAACAATAGTATGAGGACTCCTGTAAGTCTGATAGGCAGTGTTTTGAGACCTTCAGTTAAAGGCACGTACAAGGTCATAGGAGGCTAGAATGCAAAGTTTGATTGATTAAATTTACTGAACAGACAGTATGTCAGCCCTACAAACTAGTCCCCAAATGCCCCAAGCAACTAGAGTGTTCATAAAGGCATTGCTATTTCTAACTAGCAACTAACCACCTTTTAAAAACCTAGAATGTACTGCCTATCCTCATTTGCCAAATCAGGAAGATTAAGGATCAACAAAGATAAAATAACAGACTGAGTCAAATAAAATGAGTCACCACTTCTTAGAATCATAGAAGTAGGGTCGGAAGGGACCTTGTAGATCTTCAGATCTTCAAGTCCGATCCCCTGCCTGGGCAGGAGAAAAAACTGGACTGAGATGACTCCAGCCAGGTAGGCATCAAGCCTCTTCTTAAAGACCCCCAGGGTAGGAGCCAGCACCACTTCCCTTGGAAGTTGGTTCCAGATCCTAGCCGCCCTGACTGTGAAGTAGTTCTTACGGATGTCTAATCTAAACATACTCTCCAACAACTTGTGGCTGTTATTCCTTGTTATGCCAGGGGGCGCTCGGGGAAACAAGGTCTCTCCCAAACCCTTCTGCTCCCCCCTAGTTAGTTCATAGATGGTCACCAGGTCCTCCCTCAGCCTTCTCTTGTGAAGGCTAAACAGGTTCAGGACCCTCATTGTAGGGTCTGCCCTGTTGTCCCCGGATCATGTGGGTGGCCCTCCTCTAGACCCTCTCAAAGTTGTCCACATCCCTCCTGAAGTGTGGTGCACAGAACTGGACACAGTACTCCAGCTGTGGCCTGATCAGTGTCATGTAGAGGGGGAGGATCACCTCCTTGGCCCTACTTGAAATGCACCTGTGGATGCACAACAAGGTCCGGTTAGCCCTGCCAACCGTGACCTCACATTGTCGGCCCATGTTCATCTTGGAGCCAATAATGACTCCAAGATCCCTTTCTGCCTCCATGCTCTCAAGAAGGGAGTTTCCCATCTTATAAGTGTGCTGCTGGTTACTACTGCCCAAGTGCATCACCCTGCACTTGTCAGTATTGAAATGCATCCTGATTTTGTTAGCCCACCCCTGCAACCCATCCAGGTCTTGCTGCAGTCTTTCCTTCCCTACTAGCATGCTCACCTCACCCCAAATTTTGGTATCATCAGCGAATTTAAACAGGTTGCTTTTCACCCCATTGTCCAAATCACTGATAAAGAGATTGAACAGCACGGGCCCAAGGACTGAGCCCTGGGGGACTCCACTGCCCAC
>NW_017729031.1:1709835-1710091 GCF_001723915.1 Gavialis gangeticus | reverse complement strand
ATCTTGCAGGGGCCCCACATTTCCCAGTGCTTTCTTCATCTTCCCTATATATTTGAAAAAGGACTTGTTATTATCTTTGATCTCGGACACTAGTTCTAGCTCTATATCTGCCTTAGCTTTCTTGACAGCCCCCCTACAGGCCTAAGCAGAAGAGGTATACTCCTCTTTGGTGATAGCACCCCCCATCCACCGGGTGTACACCACCTTTTTGGCAATCAGGCATTCCCGGACACCCTTGGTGAGCCAGGGGGGCTTT
>NW_017729031.1:1701007-1709179 GCF_001723915.1 Gavialis gangeticus | reverse complement strand
TTTCCTTCCTTCTCTATCCCGCCTGTAAAGCCTATAGCCCCTAATGCTAACTGCCCAGTCGTGGGATGAATCCCACCACGTTTCTGTTAACCCTATTATGTCTGGGTCTGAACTGGCTATTCTGAGGGCAAGTTCCTCCTGCTTATTCCCCATACTATGAGCACTGGTATATAGGCATTTAAGGCCCTGCCTACCTACGTGTGCCACCCCCCAATTTGGGAGACTGTTTGGACCCCTGTTTCTTACCTAGGCACTCCTAGCATTTGTTATCTGTCTTGCTCGGGTGGTGTCTCCTCGTCTTCCTGCGGAGATAAGCCATGCCCTTTCCCCCTGTACAGCCAGATGAGCTGGGTCATGCATCCACTGGGTCAGGCTAAGTGTCCTTCCCCCATGTGGCTGGCTTGGGAGGGGAGGCTTCCACCCCTCCTCCCCCCCACCTCCACACTCCTCAAGTGCAGCCAGATGGAGCCCTGCCATGCCTGTCCTGGGCGCTGGATTGGGGCTACCAATCAGATCTGGCCCTGCCAGGCAAGAAGGTTGAGCATCACTGCTCTAGACCCTTGTTTTACAAATTACTACCAAGAGATACTTTGATAATTTCCATGCCCCCCCACCAAAAAAAGAAGAAAAAAGAGACACTTTGAGATGCCTCATGATGGGAGACATGAGCCATGTGTACACAGTGAACTTGTTGTGGCAGGCAGTGGTAAGCTCAGCCATGCTGCACCACTCTGCGTGGGCTGACTCCTAAGTGTAACAAGGGCAGGCCAGAACTTGAGACCCAGCCAGTCCCACCCAAGAGATAAGGGCAAGTCATCCCAGAGCAAGCTCCACCTGCAGCAAGCCTAGAGCAGTGCCCAGGTCCTAGCCTGGTGGAGGTGATCAGGGCAGCCAGTCCACTGAAGCCACAGGCAGTAGCACCCATCCATTCCAGTCCTTAAAAGCCGGGCTCAGGTCACAGTCTCCTTGTCTGGGCAAAGATGAAAGCTTTTGTTCCTGACCATCTGTGTGATTCTTTGCTGGTCTCCTGGTTTTGACCCCTGGCTCTGACTGGTTAAGGTCTCTGGCATTTCTTGATTCTGGTTGACCTTTTAGCTCTGGCTTTTGGCTTCTGATCCTGGTTAACCCTTGACCTACCCTGTTTCCAGCTTTGGCTTCTGCCCTGGTTTGTCTTGACTTTGGCCAAAGCTTCCAAATCCATTAGAACTGCCATTTACTGGGTCAGACCCTAGTCCATCTTGCCCAGTCCCTTGTGTCCACCAGGGAGCACCATGATTCCCCCCGGCTGCTGGAGCTGCTGGGCCAGGGAGCAGAAGGAGCTCTGCTGAGCTACTGCAGGCTCTTGCTCTCTGCAGCACCACCTCGCCTGGACCTACAGCTCCCCCTCCCTGTTTGGGGGGAGGAGAGGCCTCCTGCCTCACCTGTCACCAGCCACCACCTGCTGCCGTGGCTGCCTGCAGAGAGAGGGGATCCCACAATGCCAGTGGGGCCCCTCCACCTGCAGCAACCCCTGTGTTTCACCTTTTTGTGATGAGTCCTGTGCTTCACTTCTCCCTTCTCCCAGTGTTTTGTGTAAGGTGGAATAAGCCAACAGCATGCTTCCCCCCACTTCCCTTCTGTGTGTGTCCTTGCATGTCTTTGTGGTTTATCCCCCAGCCCTTCACACGCACACCACCCCCTCCCCAGTCCAGCCAGAGGAGGCACACTCCCCGCCCCCGCCCCGGAGCAAGTCGCTCTTACCCAGGTGGAGGGGAAGCGCATGGCTCCACCTCCCACACCCCACCCAACCCCTTCCAATGTATCCTCCCACGGCAGGGCAAGAGCCCCCTGACAGGGCTGCCTCCAACCTGGGAGCAGTCAGTGAGCTGGGGGGACCTTGCAGGGTCAGGGGGCTCCCCCATCCAGTCTCTCAGAGGGGGCCAGAGGGCCCCCCAAACCCAACTAGGGTGGGGCAAAAGTAAGGGCTCCTCATCCACAGGGGGTGGGAAACGCACAAGGTCTGTCAGCAAGAACAAACAAGCAACGCCTGCAGGGACCAGGAGCACCTGTTAGCCGGTGCCCACCTGCTCAGCCTTCCCTCAGCTCTGCAAGCCTGTTGCTCTGTCCTGCAGCCAGGGCTGAGCCCAGGTGGGTGCAGGAAAACCTGTAGCCTCATGGCATTTTTATACATGCATGTGCTGCAGCGCTGGGCAGTTTGAAAAGTGCCTGATGCTGCAATGCTTGCAGTTGTACAAGCGGCAAAATGTGCACCAGCATGCAGAAAATGGCAGGGGTATGCTTTTTAACTAAAACACATACAAGGTACTTTAGTTTAAAAGTGCACCGCTGCCATTTTCTGTGTGCTAGCACACATTTTGCTGCTTGTACAACTGCATGTGGTGCAACACAGTGCGTGTCAGCTCGTGTGTGGAGCAGACTTGATTAATTGAGTCTGCTCTCAAGTGGTGGATCTCTGGTGTGTTGTGGGACCAAAAAATACGTGTATAAATGCCCTCAGAGTCTGGGCCCTCCACTGCCTCTTCCTACACCACCTCAGGCAATTGGGGGGCCCCTCTCCCCATCATCAGGTGCCATGGGGTGCACTTCTGTACGCCTGAGAGAGAGACCCCTGCTTCAAAACATATATGTGAGTGCTTACTCAGGCAGTGGGAGCCCTGAAGATCATTAAGGCCTCTAGAGACTATGGCAAGGGAGTCTTCTACATCGCCATAGAGGTTGCTGTGCAGGAGGAGGTAGAGAAGGGGCTCATAATGGGGACCAAACTTGAATCCCTGGAAGAGCTGGGGACCTGGGTGGTCCTCAGCCCCATTTCCCTGATTGGGCCCTCATGCCTATTCAAGGTCTGGAGAGAGTCATCTCCTCAGTCACTACGCTCCTACTGGTATGCCAGAACTCCAGCCTTCACCACATTCAATCCTTCTGCTGCCAGTCCACCATCCAACTGGCAGTGAGGGTGGAAGTGGAGGGACTTTATGGTCCCTTTCCAGGGGTCCCCCAACAATTCTACATGGCAATGGAGGTGAGATGCTTCTGATGCTGGGCACTGGGGCACCTCTACCAAGAGTGCCCTTTCAACCAACAATGGGCCATGATGAGCCCCCACCAAGGTATAGGGTTGCCACCACCACCAGCTCTCCTGATGCCCTGGCCCCAGCATCCAGCCCCGCTGCAAGCTCACAGGACCCTGTGCCACAGCCATGGATGGGGTCCCTGAGCAGGGGAGGGGCACGTACCTGCTCCTACCATTCCACCCACCATCACCCCTTCCTAGGCCCACACTGCTCCCAGCACCCCTGACCAAACCCTTCCTGGGCCACCCCGAGGCTGGGTTCCTGCTGACTCCATATTGGCTGTGATCTGCCGCCCAGAGCAAGATCAAGCACAGTCATAGCTCAGGTCCTCCGATATGCAGGAGGCTACCTTCCCACCATCTAAAAGGGGGGATGACATTGAGGTCATGCTCACCACCTCCCAAACTGCACCAGGAATCCTACCATGAGAAAAAATAAAAATGTTAGCTGGTGCCACCATGGAGGAGGGCCCCAGATAGCATAGCTGTCCTGCAGTAGAGGAGTCCATAGAGGAGAGCCCCAATTCTGCTGGTCACAACCTGCCCCCCCACCACTATAGACACTGAGAGCCCATCCTCAGATACTTCTGGGTTGGGTCTGGATGTGGACCCCTCCCCCTCAGAAAACCTGGGGTAGGTGGGAGCCCTGGGGCTCATGCCAGTGGGCCCCAGTAGAGAGGAATCCCTTCCCCTGGGTTCCATGGAGGGCAACATTTCCACCCAGGTGCCTGAACTATCCCCTAAGGCTCCCATTGTGAGGTGATTAAATCATAGTCTAAAAGTACACAATGGGGGAGATTCCTGATAACAGAGGGCTCTTAAATCTAGCAGATTAAGGCATGATAATATCTAGTGGCCTGAAGCTGAAGCTAGAGAAAGCTTAACAAACTGGTACTAAAATTAATCTATATTAATTGTGAGGGTAATTAACCATCACAGAAGTTAAACATCAGTCTAATAAGTTCATGATCACCTGAGATCTTAAACCAAGACTGAATGTCTCTTTGAAAATATAAGGTAGCTCAACCAGAAGGTATTGTCTTGATGCTGAAATTATTGGATAAAGGGTGTTAGCCAGGGGATGGAATCAGTTTAGTGTGGGCAACTGAAGAACTCCTAGTTGTGGGGAAGTAGCCAAGGGACGAGGACTTTCTGGATAAAGGCTACATTGATGGCTAAAGAAGGTGGAGCCTCTTTAGCTGTTGATGAATGAGTAAGACAAAGCTGTAGGACCAGGGCTGCAGATGATGCTTCTGGGAGACTGAGACAAGTGGTCCAGGGGGTTAAGTTGTTCTGGGAGGACCTTTTGGGGCTATCTTCACAGCTGTTCAAGATCCAAGGTGGACCTGATCACCCTACCTCAACCCCACCTGGATAAGAATTTTTAATATCACCATTCAGAAGAACATCTGCAGTGAGTTATTTTTATTGGGGGCATGAGCCATGACAGACCACTAGAGCACAGTAAATTGCTGGGTGTTTATTACTTGCTGAAAAGATCACAGCAAATGCAGCAAACATAGAGGTGTAACTGTGCCATGTGTGGTGGTTGCACACTGGGCAGGAGCCACAGCCAGAGGTTTAGTGTTGCTGGAGAAGATATCACTTCCACTTTCTGCTGCTGCCATGTCAAATGGCCAAAAAAACACCTGGTTCTACATCTCCCCCAACAGCAGCAAACCACCATGTGTACCTGCTGCACCCTGTGCTGCTACTACTTCCCTGCCTACCTGGCTGCTGGAGCCAGAGCCCAAGCTGCTGCAGGGCAGGTGAACGAGGGTTGTGAGGGTGGGGGAGAAAGAGAAGGGGACAGGAGGGTGAGGTGCCCCATTCTTCCACCTCTCACTACGCTACTGAATCTATGTGTGGCGAGGGTGGCACCTCATAACTGGGCACAAGCTTCTTTTATCAGTGGTAGAAAGAGACCATAAAGCAGAGAGACCTAATGAGATGAGGCTCATCCTGGTATGGGGGAGCTGGTGCAGGACTGGTACTTGGATTCTGCACCATCATTCATTCCAGTAATGCTGAGGTAAAGCTTGGGTCAGGCATGTAGCTGGGTCATGCTGTGCTCTGGCTATCCCAACTGGTGCGGTGGTGAGAGCCACTGACTGCTGTTCTACATCAAAGCAGCTCTCACCTGTGGTCACAGACAGATGTGCAGCTCCCCACTGTAGACTGAGAACACTTTGCAGGAAGTGTTCGGAGTTACGGGAATCCCCCGAACCAAACAGAAGTTCACAGTTGGCTCCAGGGGATTCCAGCTGCTGGCTGTGAGTCCACAGCTGGTTTTTCCTAGCAATGGCCCCATCTCTCTCCCAGCTCCCTGCCAGCCCACGCTGTTTACAGAATGGGAGGCCAAGAGAGAGGATAAGTCTGGCAAAAGACTTCAGAAGTTTTTCCTCAATGATATTTCACAGATTGCAGTTTCATGAATCCTGCAGCATTTTAACCGTCTTGTAGCTTGTGGCGCCTTCTTAGGCTGAAAGATGAATATGATAACAGCTTCTTCCAAAATCTGGTTCTACAAACATGGTGGCATCCTGCTTCTCTCTAATGGCACAAGATTGCTCCTTTTAAAATATTTTCTGGAGCAGTAAATGGGCAGGCATGTAGCTTTCCCATAATTAAAATAAATAGCCTGTCATATCATACTTCAATTCTGGAGGAAATGTGGGAGTAGGATCCTATACTAGCACAAAGGCAAATCCTGTTTTCCTCATTGAATTACATATTTGCATGGCTCTGGCTAAGAACAGAAGTTGGTCATGTACCACTCTTTCTGGGGAACATAAAGGATAAAATGCCACTTAACATTCTCAGCCATTAATATACATTTAAATATTCAACTAATTTAGCAAATCAATTTAATGCCATCACACAGACACTTTTGCAAAATATTCGTATTAGTTAAATATGCATAAACAGTTTTGGAAACTCATTACTTTTACAGGTCACAGAGAGTTAGAAAATGGATATACTGTTTAAAATGTATATGCTGTGCGAAAATAACATGATTGTTTTTTTCCCTGCTCTTACAAACCACTTTGCAGCCCAGAAACGTAGTTTTCTATGAAATCTCAAAGACCTGGTCATCCTCATAGTGGAAGCAGAAACAAAGATATTGATTTTGAAATTTGTTGCAATTTTTTAAAGAGTTTTTAAAAAGAAAAAAGAGCAATTAATAATTAGTAGTTTGATTTGGTGAAAATCAATGCAAACTAACACAAAAGGCATGAATCAGCCCTCACTTACATAGTAGAAGAAAGTTGAAAGGAATGCAGTTGAAATTAATGTTATTGCAACATAGATTCTAACAAGCATATCTGACATCAGGAAGTAGCCTCTAGGCAGAAGACCTGTGTAAATCATGCCATTTGTTAAAAATTCTTTACATGGGCTCTGGGGATGGCGGGGAAGGCACTTTAGAGAGAGCCGCTTTAATTAAAGTACCTGCAGCATCTTGTGTATTTAGCATCCTGTGCTTCAAAATAGCAGTGGAGATGCTTTAACTAAAGTTCATTGAACAAGCCTTAGTTAAAGTGCCCCCGCTGCCATTTTGAAGCATGGAGACACCAAATACATGAGACACAGAGGCTGGTGGAGCATGCTAATTAACATGCATGCTCCAGCAGACTTGATTAATTGAGTCTGCTCTGATCCACTGTAATTACAACACATTGCAGCAGCATCCCTGCAAGTCCACAGGCACTCCTGGGCTAGGACAGAAGTTACACATAAACCAGTTTAAGTGATCAGAAATCAGTTTAAACCTGTAACAGAACAGAAGTACAGTGTATATAAACTGCTTTCAAAATGGCTGAAACTAGTTTAAGATAAACCTGGTTGAATGTAGTATCAGACTTAACTGTTTTAGGTCAAACTGCTTTCAGGAACTTCTGTCCCAGACCCCTTCTTGGTTTAAGTTAACTCGCAGTCCCTCAGCATCCCAGGATGCTTTGCAGCCCTGGGCTGTGCTGTGCTATGTGCTCTAGCAGAGCAGGGTTGGCCCTGCCCCTCTGTCCCCTAGCAAGAGCACTCTCACTGCTCTGGCTGGCTGAGAAGAGGGTGGGGATGGGAAACTCTGCTCGGGACTGCAGCTGGGGCTTGCCTGGTAGGGGCACAGCAGCTTGGGTGTGGGGGCATGGCCAGACCCTGGGGAAGGAAAGGGGATTTAAACCTCTTTGCCTCCCCTCTCCCAGTGGTATGGGACCCTAGCTGGGGTCTGCCTGGCAGGGGTGCAGGAGCCCCTGCCAGGCTTTTCCCCCGACCTTGCCCCACTTCAGCTCAGGCAGCTGGCCTGGGGCTAGGGGCTGGCCATGCCCCTGCTGCTTCAGCGGGGGGAAAAGCCTGGCAGGGGCTGCTGTGCCCCAGACCCTGACTGGGGTCTCATATTTGTGAGAGAGGGGAGGGAGGGGTATTAAGCCCCCCTCCCTCCTCTTCACCTCAGCCTGCCAGCCCAGGGTCAGAATCTGGCCACACCTCTGCCCCCACTACTCGAGTGGGGAGTAGGGGGGAAAGCCTGGTAAGGACTGCTACGCCCCTGCCAGGCAGACCCCTGCTGGGGTCCCATGCCAGTGGGAGAGGGGTTTAAATCCCCCTCCCTCCCACATTCACCTCAGTGTGCTGGCCAGGTGCTGGGGGCTGGCTATGCCCCCTGCCCCCACTGTTTGAGTGGCAAGTGGGGAAAAGCCTGGCAGAGGCTGTTTTCCCCCTCACTCTCCAGGCACACCCTGGCTGGGAACTGCACAGGCCAAGGTTGCGGTTTAAACTGCTCCCCAGTCATACTCAGCAGCCCGCTGGGGCCTGGCCATGGCCCCCCACCCCCAGCTCAAGCAGGGAGCAGGGGAAAACCTTGAAGACATCTCTCCCAGCTTCCCTCCAGCCTTGCAGCTGCTGCCCAAGGGAAGGGAGGTCTAGCACCTCCCGGCTTCTAGCCTGAACCACTGCAAGCATGTGGCTGGATTTCCAGAATCAAAAGTGAATGGCTATTCACTTGGTTCAGTGTACACAGTTTAGACTAATCTGCAAAGATTGAATCTATTCAGGCTCCTGCTTTTTGAATGTCTGTACTTAGCCCTGGATCTTAAGCAGGATAGCTG
>NW_017729031.1:1687409-1696007 GCF_001723915.1 Gavialis gangeticus | reverse complement strand
CAACCAGCAAAACCCTGAGGCATGGGAAAAACCACACACTCTCTATCCTGCCCTTCAGCCTAGGGACAGCAAGCATAATTCCTCACACTGTGCCCTCTAATGGACATCCAGAACTCCTCTTTCTGTATCGTCTCCATAAACTTATCCCAACTTCTTTAATCTTCTTTCATATCCTGGTTGTGGAGATCCACTTCATTCCCCTGCTGAGAGCATAGTCCTCTTCAATACCCATCTGCTCTGGGCTGCAGAAGCAGTTCATAACCTTGTTTGCCTTCCACCCTGGGCTGAGACCTAAGCCTGTGGTATCTGAGAGTTAGCTAGGTTGAGGTTTAGGTTCAGGGTCAGGGACAAGATGTGAAGCAGGGAACAGCTAAACTAAACTAAACAAAGTCAGCTGCACTAGAAGAAAACAAACCCATCACACAGCATGAAAACGAATGGCATATTTTTCCATTTGCAGTGCACCAGTGTAACACCTCACAGTGGGGAATGGCAGTCAATATCCTGCTAACAGCTAGCAAACTATCAGCACTAAAGCAACTTCAAAAGCAAACTACTTGGAATGGACTGAGATCCTTCTTAACCACATGCATATCAGGCAGGGTGACCCTTTGGCTTCTTTTAAACACCTCTCCTACCTGTCCTGTCAGTTTGGCCAAATGAATGCTCGTGTCCCCCATTTTCAGAGGGAATGTAGTAGTGGCTGGCACTCTCCAGCCAGGGAACATAATATGGGGTTGCCAGTCCACTGCCATCCTGCAGTGCCCCATCTCGCCCACCTTGCTCTTTAGCCCCCGCCCCTCTCACCACTCTCCAGAGAGTCAGCTGAGATTGCAGCTCAGGCAGTTGAACTCCCCTCAGAGCTGAGCAGTAGTTTAGAGGGGGAATGTCTCACTTTGAGACTCAGAAAACACGGTCACTGTAATGTGCCCTGCTAGCTGCCTTGAAGCCAATGAAATTACACTGGAGCAGGACTAGTGTCCTGGGAACGGCCAATTATATTTGTATTTAAAAAGAGAAGAGGTACTTTCCACAAAGATGTCTTGGTTACATTGGGAATGCTTGGGAATTGTCTGACACAGTATTGTTCCAGGGCAAAAAGCCAACTCATCAAAATCAGTGATTCGTGGTAGCATGTTTATTTTGACAGTTATCCAAAGTTTTCCAGAGAGTGGGGAAAACCTGACACAGGTTCTTGCCAATGTAGTTCTATGTGGACATTTTCAGAATGTAACATTGGCTTTCATTTTGAATGGTTTTATTTCAATTATAAATTAAAATATGTATTAAATGTCCAACTAATTATGTTGATCAACCCCCCAGAAAATCAGACTTTTGCTTTGCAAGAAAATTTGGAACTTATTTTCTCATTGAGTCCTGGAATATTGAAACAAAATGAAATTATGGAATATTCCCCAAAAAGGCAAATCTGTTTCCCACCCAGTGCTACTACATATAGGAATGTGCAACTGAACCAGTTTTCCCCTAAGCTCCTCTGCCCTAACGGTGAACTGTAGCACACCTAGGCTTTGCCGGATTAGAAGAGAACAACTGCGTAGAATTAGAGAAATAATTTTGGAATGAAGATAAGTAACTTCTAATACTGGGGCTAGCCTTCCACCCTGCCGTGGGCGACTGGTGCCTCCTAAGTCAGCGACCAAGTGGGGGATCCCCCTGCAGCTGAGCTGGTTCTAAGAGGGAACATTGCCTGCAAGTACCAGCAGCGTGCCCGACAGGGCCAGGGACATGCCCAGAAGTGCCAGTGGCACTTCTCCTGGCACCCCCACTCCCTGGCCAGCGCTCTCATGGGGGACATCAGCGCTCCCACCTGCTCCCCCTGCCTGCCACCTAAGTGGGGAATACTGCTTTGAGGGGGTGCATTGGCACTCTCAGGGGGGTGCACGTGCACCCCCATGCACCCCCTATGCATCACCACTGCCAGAAGCCCTTTTGTGTGAAAGATGGACACATAAAAGCCTCCAACGGTTGGGAGAGAGCTTCCCATTCAAGATACTGGGGGTAGAGGAATGAGTTTGTGTTCCTCCTTCAACACTCCTTATTGGACTGTGTTTCCCAAGAAAACAATCATAGGTAGAAACAGCCTGTGTGTCTCTGGGTTAGCTTTACTGTCTGTACCTATGGTTATTTTCAGAGTATTTTGTGGAGGGTGTGTTGTGTAGCCTTCATAGATGTGGATCAGCATTTACTTCCCGCCCACACTACAAATTGGAACAGAATCATTGCGGGATAATGGATATTATAACTGCATTGTAACCAGGTCCCCATCACCAGTTGCAATTATAAGGGTCATAAATTGTTCTCTTTCACTTCCATCTTGTAGCAGGAGGTCTATTGCCCCCTCTGGATTTGTTGCTCTGATTTACTACTGGTGAGTTTGGGCAAATGCTCTTTCTATATAGAAGGTGTGGAGCTCTCCGGGGTGTGTTCAGTGTTGTGTATTACATTCCTAGTGATATAAAATACCATTTAAGATGGTACTATTGGTCTTGGATGGATCTGATTTGCTGAATATAGGAGCCTAATGTGCATGGGTTCCTGAAGTCAGGTATTGTATTAAAACCCTTGGAATTTAAGTTTTAGAAGTGACTGTGCCTGCTTGCAATGGAAAACATTCAGTTATGATTTCTCCTCAGTCCCCCAGCACAGCACATTCCTGATTCCATCAGGGATATGACACGATTCAAGTTGTCAGGCTTAATACACATAATTATAACTTGCTGACATCTGTTGGCTGATTTTTATCTTCTTAGAATAACTATGAGCTTTTGAGCTCTGTCTGATAAAAGATTTGCCCTTGGCATCACCTGCTGTGTTCCTGGCACATTTTGGAACCGAGAGACTTTTGGATGCTGTTTTAGTTACAACAGAAATGTTAATATTGCTTTGAGTTATAGGCACACTGATCTTTTTCAGAAGCAACAACCAGTTTTCCAACATAGAAAATACACTCCAAAATATAGATGAGTGGATCTACAGCAGTCAAAGAGAGATCCACAAAGTTGGCTTTAGACTTGTATGGTAGTGGACTGACTCTGTGACAGCTGGTGTAATTTAGTGTCTAAATTTTATAGCACACTGGCCACATCTACACAAGATGCGACTGCACAGTAGCTTGTTACCACTGCACAGTAGTGTGGGGGGCACTGACCCATGTTGTGATGCTATTGTACAGTAGTAATGAGCTATTGCACAGTAGCTTGTTGCTACTGCTCAATGGCATCAGAAAAAACCATGTAGGGCTGCTACTGCCCAGTAACACTGGTTACTGCACAGTCATTTAGTATTTGGTTATGCAAGTACTAAATGACTGCTCAGTAACAACTGCACAGTCCACTGCTCATGCAGACGTGGCCACTGAAGACTGTTGTCAGTCATATTAGCTGTCAGTAGCCCCAGAAGACATTGCTAGGAAATGCCATGTGCCTTTCTCTGGTTAGGTCCTCTACTACACTGCTATACCATGTTGATTTGAACCTCCTGTAGATGAGTATGCCAGCATTAGCACCACTTTTTTCTAATGGTAGAGCTTAAAGTATATCTAAAAGAGGGCAGAATCTGGGCCAGAGATCAGCTTAGCTAATGTTAAATGTTCCAAGAAGCCAAAGCCAGTCCTAAGAACAACACTGAAGTGTTATATTTCCACTATCAGGCCACAGAGAGGCTTTGTAGGAACAGAAAGTATTTCCCTCCCACTCTCTTCCTCTCAATCTCTCAATATAGAGATTTACAGATCCTTCACATACTTTCTTATAGAAATCACTGGCCAAAGAGATTCCATCTTTATTTTTTTTTGATAATAAAGCTCTGCTGTACATTGCAGTCCATTAGCTATCTGTGGTTCAAAAAGAAAATCACTTCTGTGGCTATCTCTGTTAATTTAACTTTTGGGTATAATTACAGACGGGATTTTTTAGGGTCTCAAAAAGAAAATCTAGCACCTTCTTCCTTTGTGCAATTCTAGACCATAATGGTAGAGATGTCATCAGTGCTGGACACAGAGCTTGTCTGGGCCTATGTGCAGAATTCAAATGACTAAATTATAATATTAGTGGCTTTTTGCACAAGAATGTAAACTCATGACTGGGACCATCTGAAACATAATTATACAGTTAATGTCATCTCTGACTTTGGTATCAAGTACATCCCATGCCCAACTACTCTAAATTGATTATGAATAAGTTCCCCTTTCAATGAGATTGCTTCTTCCTTGTTATCAGATCCCTCACCAATCTAGGTGTCTGTACCAGTTGGAAAATATTTTGGGTTCTGCCCAGTTATCACAACAACCTATACCATGCCTTACAGTTCTGAGTCTAAGAGTCAAGTCCTACTGCAATTAAATCAAGTAGTATACCTCCAGGTTAGGGTGTCGGGCTCGAGTAATCAAGTCACACTATAGTCAAGCAAATGGCAAACCTCCAGAGTGATCAGGGGGTTTTGTGCATGTCAGTTTCATCTACAATAACCAGAGAGGGATCCGCAAGGCTAACATTTACTACACAACCAAAGGACAATGACCTCCACATTGTCCACTTTGCCTGGACCCTGATCATCAACTCATCAAGAAAAATATGCTTTGAAGAATGAGTATAAGAGAAGGATGGAGCTGCCCCATGAGTATAAGAGAAGGATGAGCAAGGCACGCTCATCTCAGAAGGGAAACACCATGCTGACCCATCATAACCTGTGCCCAACTGACCACCCTTGGTGACAGATTCACGCCTGGTGAGAGGCTGCAAAGATCAGGACCGCTTACTTGCCCGTGCTGGTGAGAAAACCACTATTACGGCTAGAAATATACTGGACTGATTAGAGCTTGTTTTGTTTGTAGATTGCAATAGCCTATCTGTCATTTTCCTACATAGCTTATTGTTTAGTTAATAAAGCCTTTCTGCTGTTTATCGATGGAAGTGTCGCGTCAGTCTTCCTAAGCACTAAGCACCCCATTTTTAATTGCAACAATCAGGACTCAGAAATCTTTGGCACTAGGCACGTATCTACATGTGCACACATTAAAGTATATTAATGCCATGTACGCAGACTAATGTGGAACTAAAATTACTCCCAAGTCAGTCCACATACAGCATTGATGCGCCTTAACACATATACATGTGCGTTAATGCTCTTTAGCCATTTGCACCTAAATTTAGGCATAAATAGCCTAAAATCACCATTTTAAAGGCTAATTAAGGCCATGTGTAGATATGCACTAGGATGTGTTTAAGTGGGAACACTGGTATCTTCTTTGCCTACTAGTCAAGTAAGCCAGTGTTTCCCATCCAGTGTGTGCACAAAAGTGTGCTGTCAGAAATGAAGAGGTGTGCTGCAGTATTTTGCCATGGCAATGAGCTACAATAGGTCTGAGGAGGGGGAATGCCTTAACAGGTGTGCTGCAGAAAATTTTTATTAATGTAAGTGTGCCTTGGGCTGGAAAAGGTTGGGAAACACTGAAGCAAGCTTTGAAAAGTATCCTGTTAGCAAAGGGTGTTACTACTGCTTTGAGAACTGTGTAATATGATCTCCATGACTGTCTGGGTTTTTTTCTATAAACACTAAACAGTATTTAGAACAGTGATGGAAACCAGTTTTTCCACATTGCAAATGAGGGTTCTTCTGAGCTGCGAGCCTTAATTATGGCCCAGCTTGGAAACAGAACAAAGGGTCCTTAGGTTGTCAGATTCAAAAGTTATGTATGTGGTAGTCTAAATTACACCTGACTAAGAGAATGTATAAATTGCTTGCTGAGGGGGTGGAAGTTGGGGCTTGCAGCAGAGGAAGCAACTGGCAGGAAAGTGTATGATGAAGTACTGAACCTGCTGTAGCTGACATCATCTTACAGCTCCCTATTAATTGCTTTTCCTGCTTCATTATTACCCAGCACCTCCTCAGTTTGCAAGTTCATTCGCTAATCAACCTCTAGACTTAAGTCTGTTAACTTGATCCTTTACTGTCTTGTCTTTTGGGCAAGAACTTACCCCTATGGAAAGAGAATGCAAAATATGACCATTCTGATTTGGAAACACATGACACCCTTTTGGCACAGATAGAAAAAATAAATTTTATATATATATAAAATATGAATGAGACCTACCTAAACCTATTTATAAAACAAGTATTATTGGTCTGTAGAATGGGTAACACACACAATTGATCTCTACAGCAGTTGTTTTCAACCTATTGTCTGGGGATCCCTAGGAGTCTACAGACTATGTCTAAGGAGTCTGCGAAAAATGACTGATCAGTCAAAGGTGTATGAATATCCACACTTACAATTCATAGTTGAAATCTGAAATTTCTGAAGTGGTCTACACCTCTATTAAAAATGTTTAGGGGTCCACAAATGAAAAAAGGTTGAAACCCACTACTTTATAGTAACTTCATGCTGTGTAGAATTATAAATGTTTCAAGCATAGTTAAGGTAAAGTTGTAAATGACTAATGTAAAAAAATGTGTATAATTGACTGTTGCAAATTCAGGTCGTAGATTAGCCATGCCTACTGCGCATCCTCAGAGATGCTATGGTAGATGTATATAAGCAACTCTGACTGGACTGCCTAGCACAAGCCTCTGGGAGACGGGTTGCAGCTGCCTCACCCTGAGAATCCTGGGAGCAGCATCACTTCCCATGGGCTTTCACTGTTCAAGGAAGGAGGTAGGACATCTGGACCTGTGAGGTAAAGAGCAAATGCAATTGAGAATGGCTTAATCTGGGCATGAGTGGGAAAGGCAGGGGCAGTTGTGACTGAATCAACAGTCAAACTAACGAGCTGGTTTTGCATAGTGTCCCCAAAGAGAATCTCCAAAGTCCTGCCCTGCATGGAGCAGTCATGGAAAGGCCTGCTGACTGTAGTACAACAACAACATAGACCTCACCAAGACTTCTGGATTACTACCTCCAAACTCTTGAGGAAAGTGTATAAACAATTGAGACCTTTGTTTGAAGTCCTACCCATTCAAGTCCCTAACATCATACTGGATTAACGCATAGGCAAGCCAGGCACATGCCTAGAGTCGTAAGTGAAGAAGGGGCCCAGTTGTACTTATTTTATATATTATAATTATTGAGTGAAAAAAGTCATATAAATATACAGTATTAAGTAGGGGCTCATGAGTTTGTTTGCCTAGGGCCCACTAAAAGTTTAATCCGACCCTGGTCATACCAAATTGTGAGTTAGTACCTGACTCAGAAGGAGTGAATGCTATCAGTCTTCATCATCACTACCCCCAGTCAAGTTTCTACTCAGTGGCATTTCCTGTACCTCCAGCCTAAGTTCCCAGCCTGTTTAGTGTGAGATCTGAAGTGCTCAGAACAGCAAATGAGCCAGCAGCAGCAAAGACTTTCATTAGTTGGAAAATGAAAGTCTATTTCGCTGTTCCATGTGTACTGCTATTGTTAAGCAGTGAATCATCTCTTCTGGTGGATTTAAATTCTCCAGAGTATCTGATGTATTTTATATCAACCAACATTGTTCTCATTTCATATCTTCCTTTGTCCATATCTAAATGTTCTTGATGGGATGTTTACTTTTTATCTGCAGGAAATGATTTTAAACTGCTTCTAATAAATTTACTGTAGGAATGGGCCAGTAGTTCCAAAGGAAATAAGAATAAATGGGAATGCTGGCAAACATCAAAAGTCAGATTTGACCTTGAGAAAGTTCCCTTTGCTTTGGAAGTGGTGGTATTCAGTGTTTCTGTGCTAACCTGGTGTCATTGGGGACTGGCAGAAGAAATACTAAAATACCATTAGAGAGCCTGTTGTCCCATTTTGGGGGTGGGGGATCACAGGAACCTAGGAAATATTGGTATCTATATTGTGCCTCTTGATACCAGAGACTATTTATATTTTGGTAGGGCCCAAGTGATGATGTCACAGTGCTCAATAATGGGAATACTGCACAGAACATAAAGACAGTCCCTGCTCCAAAGATCTACCAGCCTGAATAGGCGAGCAAGGCTGGAGGTCTGGGAAGGGGACAGCTTGCATACCTGTTTGCCTTGGGTGACACGAGACACATGGATTATTTCCATGTTATGTTTCTTCCCTCCTCTCTTCCTTTATGTCCTACTCCTATTACTTTAATGCTCCCCCTCCAGGAGATGTAGGGCTAAATGACACATTTTTTGTCTTTTTGGTTTTCACAATCAGAGATGTGGATTACAGCCCTACTGGCAGCTGTGTCCTGGCAGGAATCTAAGATGAATGGGTTGAAGCCTCTTAAATAAGCATCTGACCCCTTACATACACTTGGATCACTGGGAACCCTGACTGTAGGCAGATCATGGGACCAAGCCTTATTTGTCTTTGGGTGCTTAGTTGGCCCCAGATGTAGAAGGTGTCATGTGGAATAGGTTACAGGCTCTTTCCCATTATAGACTGTTAAGAGTCCGTATGGCAATCAGGTGATAATCCTGACATATTATGCAAGAATTTAGGATTGGTTGTTTTCTCTAGACCAGTGGTTCTCAACCTTTTGTGTACCAGGACCTATTTGTAAACATGAATGGCTAGTCCTGAGCCAGTGGCCTCATTCCCAATCCATGCCCAGCCCCCCCCCCCGGCTCCAGGCCCCAGCC
>NW_017729031.1:1681376-1687276 GCF_001723915.1 Gavialis gangeticus | reverse complement strand
CCCCCCGGCTCCAGGCCCCAGCCCCCCTCTGTGTGGGGTTGGTGGGGTGTGTGTGGGGCTTGGAGAGACCCAAGCAGCTCCTTGCAGGCTGGAGCTCTGCCAGCCTGCAAGGGAAAAGCCACAATTTCCCAAGTGTTTCTCTTCTAAAGGAAAATCCATTTTTTAAATTTGCTGATCCATTTTTAAAGTTTGTTCGCGACCCTTTCTCATGACCCACTTTTGGGTTGCGACCCACAGGTTGGGAAACGCTGTTCTAGACCACATAATCTAATTAGCCAAAGTACTATTAAAATCTCCCATTACTGGATGAACCTCCAGACCATCTAGTAGCTTAGAAAATTCCCAGTTAATGTAACTGATTCCAGGGCAACATAAATATTATGCGGATTAATCCTTTAGAGTGAGTAATCCAGATGCAATAAAATATTTGCTGCGCAGGTCAATTAAGGTTTTATCAGCTGCTACAGTAGAAGAGCTGTGTTTTAAGTGTATACACCCTAGAACGCCTGAGAGGAAAGTGAACGTAAGATAAACTCCCCTATTCAGCTTCATCTGATTGTTGACTTGGAGAGCTCTAACAGGGAACTCAGCCCAGTGCCGATCCAAAGGGGAAATGATTTTAAATGTTTTTAGTTACAAAGGCATGTCTCTCAACTGGTTCTCATTAAAAAGCTCAACCCTTTTAATGTTTTTGAAGATTAGTGCAATCCTTGGACATTCCTGCTATGAATATTAACAGTTTCTTTCTTCTCCATATAGAAAAAAATGTACAAAGCACTTTTAACACTCAACTCATATTTTCCATTAGGCACCCCAGCAAAGAATACCATGGTGGTGCATAGAAAGAGAGATGTGCACTGTATCAGAGAGCCACCTAGAGAGCACTGTGTGCATTACAGAGACTCAGGATAACTGGGCTGAACAAGGCAACAAAGATACAATGCTAGACAGCAGTATAAGAATGCTCTATCTTTTTCAGGACTTCATGAAATGTTTCTTTGGTACCAAATAGCATACCTCTTTGCCTTGTATTGTAGCTATATCATCACCAGTCAGCTTCTCACTTATCACGTAGATGGGGTGCAATATGAAGTCTTACATTAAAATAAAAATAAATGTTTATCAGTCTTGTAGTATCAGTGGTAGATTTGATAACTTTTCCTAGCTATTTTTGTTAATTTATCTGGTGATTTGTGTTTTAACCAGCTGTAACAGGAGATCTTGAAACCTATGAAGAGAAAGAAAGAGAGCATAAGAGTGGGTAAAGTTTACTGCGCCTTTAAGGACAGCCCCTTGGGATACATAAACTGGGCTCTGGGGAGAACTGGACAGTCAGGCGCTGTGTGGAGAGGAGCTCCCCAGACTGTTTACCAAACACTGTATTAGCCAGAGCAGGGATGGCCCTGTGATGTGGCCATGGAAAGAGGGGCACCTAAATTTGCCTCCTTAGGAGGGTGAACTGAAGCATGCTGCACAGCCTGAACTATTGTTATCATCAAAAGCGGTGCACGCAAGAGGCAGGACACTGGGAGGCAGGCAGACACCCCAGAGCCTTTTGGCTCTGCTGTACCAGTGTTTTGTTCTTCCAAGGTTCATCCTCTTGCTTGATTTGGTTCTACAATAAAATCTCCATGTTGAAATGTAAATGATTTGGTTTGGAAAGAAATATCTCCAGAAGGAGAGCAATTCATAACTGGGTTTTCTTCAAAACCAACAGTGTTTTCTGCTGTTTTCAGAATGTAGCCATCACAATCCTGTCTGTCGTATCATAGTGATGGACCTGAGCCTTGGATCTGGGTCCACCCTTTAGGTTTAATCCTGGATCAGTGAAGACAGGGGGAGTGTGTACGTCCACTTGGACGGGAGCACCATTGAGCGGTCTTTGGGACTATTCTTTATGTGGAGCGGGGGAAGATTTTTTCTCGGCCTAGACTCCGGGTCAGCTTGGGAATCATTCTGTGGCTAGTGTCGCAGTCAGTGGTGCTGTGTACCCTAATGCCAGAGGGAGTTTATGCCAACAATGTGGGGAGGATTTTCTGAAGTAAGTTTCCACAGGCAAAGTAGAAATTATTTTCCTTAGAAACTGTGTCTAATGAACTACAGGTAGATGAAGGAAACCCTGAGTGCTGGGAGTTTGTAGAGCACACAGACTAAGTAATCACATGTTCAAAGTAGAGCGCGGCTCTAGCCCCATGACTCCCCATTAAAGTTAATGGGAATCAAATCCCTGCATGCTGCTTGGAAAATTCTGTGGCATATGTTTAAAGTGTGTAGATTAAACTGACATGGACACTTATCTTTTCAATGCCTCTGCTGATTCTTTCATTGGTGTTTTTATTGCAACAGCTCCTCCTTACCCCTTTCATTCCTGTTCCAAGCCGGTGGTGTTTGTGTATGCAGTTAAAACAATCTGCGAATCAAATGATTAGAGACTCATGGAAGACGAGAGACATCTGCAGGGTTCACTAAAGTCACCACATTTTTCAGCCCTAAGTAAACAAAATCACCTTCACAGTGGTGTTTGGCACTGACAAGCAGCAGATCCTGGCAGTGTGACGGTAGTTGAGGAGAGGGTCTCAGTTTTCTTAAATTCCTTTACTAGAGGGCCAGATTCTGCCACCCGTCATTTTGTCCAGCAGTCTCTCACTTGAATCGGCTCTGAAATCAATGAGACTTGCTTTCCGAGTAACGCGTGCTCCTCACCCTGACTTCTTTGGTGCAGCAACAGTACTGTAATCTTAGTCATGCAGTCTTGAAATCAGCTTTCTGGTGGCTGGAAACACAGGCCTCTGCATCAGCCATTGCCTTATTTGAAGATGCTGCTTCAAGTGTTACTATAAACACCTGTGTAAACTAAAGATTTTAATTTAATCATCTTGTAAGGCAACATTTCTGGTTGCTTAGTCTGATAAGGACAGCAATTACTTTTGCAGAACAAACCTACCCCTGCCCCTTAAATGCACGTTACATTATATGCAGTCCGTATTTTAGGGGTGACTTTCCTTTTTAAGACCCAAAGCATTTTCAAAACCAGGATGTAACATTCTCTGGGCAGGAGAGCCGCAAGGCAGTGCAGCACGCTTGGTTAAACAGATGCTAACGCTTGCCATCTTGTGGTCGATCTGATAACTGCTGTCACTTCCGGGGTTTCCATATTTTTACCTTCTGTTTATTTTATTTTTTTTTTTACCTTGTGAATGGAAATAGAGACTAGTGTCTCAAACCAGGATTAGCAAGAAAGTATTGCCCAACCTTTCACTACACAGCTATGTGGATTCCTCTAATACCTGACTTCTGGGATTACAGTCCTTGGCCATCTATTATACATACTGTTCTAAACCTTTTTGGCCGGCATGCCGCAAATCAGCTCTGCGCCCTCCCCGAGTCCCACTCTGATCCCCTGCCACTGGCCAACTTGCCAGTCTTGTTTCTGCTCCCTGCCCAATCTGCTGCTTTGCTTTCTCCTTCCTTCCCCATCTGCCACTCTGCTGCCTGTCCCCTCCCCAGTGCGCTGCATGCCACATACAAGGGTTGCCTTTGCAACTTGTGGCATGGGTGCTGCACTTTGGTCACCCCTGGACTAAACTATGTGGCAGTATTGGAGGTGAGATCAGACACATTTTTTCTTGTGAATAAGGACCGGACTCTAAGTGGATTTTTAAAAAAGCAATGCCTCGCTCCTCATTTTCAAGGTGGTAGTGCTTCACATTTCATTTTGCACAGGAATGAAGCAGCAAAGAATCAGGTCCTGGGGCTCTGTAAGTGACTGACAAATCCACTAAATTACTGAATCACTTGTCTCTAGTCCTTCAAACTGGATACTATTTCATGTATCACAACTAAGAAAGTTCCTGCTGCTTACCAGAAACCTATTTCTCTGCACTTAGGAGTAGAGGGGGAGATGCACATCTAAAAAAAAACCGTAATTTGAATCTTAAGGAAGTCCATTATATGTTTACCTGTGCATTCCTATCTGAGTATCTACCTACAGTTCTTTTTACTTGTACTCCTGCCCAAATTGGGTTTAAAATGAAACTGAAGATCCAGCCTCAGTTTCTTTCTTCTATTGCATCTCAGAGTTGGAAAGGAAGAAAATACATAGTATCAGGGAACAAATGAATAAATGTAATGAAAATGATGAGAGGATAGAACACTATGTAAAAATAAGGAAAATTGACTAATTGAACTTGGAGAAATAAGGTAGTGGGCTCACCGAAACTGTGAGATCTTTCATTAGGCAGGCATTTCTTAAAAGAAATAGATTTGGATTCTGTAAACAGGAAATAGGAAGTAAAAGACAGGAGAAACAAAGGGCTGTAAGGGCGTTTATACACATGTTCTCAGGGAGAGGCGCTTTAATTAAAGCAGTGCACCCAAAGTGTCTCATGTATCAGTGTCCCTGCACTTCAAGATAGTGGTGAGGACGCGTCACCGAAAGCTTGTTCCACGAGCTGTAGATAAAGTGCCCCCACTGCCATTCTGAAGTGCAGGAAGGCTGATGCACAAGATGCGGGAGACTGCTTAAGCATAGTAATTGCCACGCTCCAGCAGACACGATTAATCAAGTCCATTCCAACACACTGGAATAACAGCTCATGTATAAGCACCCAAAGGCTATAAGGACATCCTATCTCCCATCTCAGACTAAAACCAGTCAATTCTTACTCCTTCACATCAATAAATGTCCCCTTTTCTAACTATTTCCATGTTTGTGATTGTTCATCTCTTGTGTAACCTTCTTGCTCTGGGCTCTTCTTGCATCTTCCCATTCCAATCTAGTCAAAACACAGCTGCTAAAGCTATCTTGCTCTCCTGCCACTCTGTCCACATCACCCGCCCCCTCAAATCCCTTCTTGTCTCATACTACATCAGACTGAAATTTCTGTCATCACCTTCTAGTCCCCCACCTCCCTCTTCATCTCATTTCCTTCTGCTCTTCTGCTTGCTTACTCCCTCCATCCTCCCACATACATCATGTCCTTTTGATTCTTTCTTGCACTCTTATATTTGCTTGGAGTGATCTTGCATTTCCTGTCCTGCAGCTGTTTTTCTCTTCTCCTTTATAACCTTCATGGAAATCTAGTTTTCGGAAGTATTTCCTTCTCCTCACCAGTAAGCCCTTTTCACTTGAGCTGCTGTTGTCCCAGGTCTTGCACTTGTTTGTGGCATCTGTCTTGCACCGTAAGTTCCTTGAGCTAGAAAACATTCCATCTCCCAACAAGAGGCCAGAGAGATCTGAAAGATAAATGAACATAATTGCTGTTAGGCTGCTGTCCTTTGTGTCAGCAGAAGCCAGGACGTCTGTCTTTATGGCTCTGTATTTTGAACACACCCACTAGAATGATATGGAAGTCAATGTATCTATTTGAACAGGAGATGTACCTTCTCAGTGTATTCACTTGTCCAGGTCATGCTGCTCCTGCAATTGAATTCCAGATGGAACATAACCAGCAATTGGTGTATGTAGTTCTCAGGTCTAAAGGTGACCTCTTAGGTTTCTTACTCATTTGATCAAAAAAAAAAAAAGAGAGAGAGAGAGAGAGAGAGAAATAAGGAGCTTTATTAGCTACCTTGGACCACATAAATATTGGTTTGCTTCCCTTTATTCTTTGTATAAATAGACTAAATAGACTAGCCAATCTCTGTTCAACTTCTCTTTGTAAGTTATCTGTTATTATGGTAATACATAATATAAAGACAAGGAACAGGGAAGGTTTCTTGATGACGTTCTAAGACATCACAAGGACAATTTTTTTTTAGTGCAGAATATAATTTTGCCCGCAAAATCCAGTTTAAAAGGATTCAGTTTTAGTTTTCATAATTGTTAGTGTCACGGGGTGGGCCCTGGGAGCGGCCATGATCTCCCTAGCGCCCCCTACCATGCCAAGTTAACTGTTTAG
>NW_017729031.1:1670333-1681365 GCF_001723915.1 Gavialis gangeticus | reverse complement strand
CCTACTCACTGGAAGAAGAAAGGAGAATACCACCTGCACCCCCGTCTCCTTAAGCTTCTCCCCCAGAGCCTCAAATTCCTTCACAATGCAGTCAGGGTTGCCCCTGGCCGCATCATTCATTCCCATGTGGATGACAACCATGGGGTACTGGTCTGCAGGTCGGATGTAGGCCGGGATCCTCTCTGTGATGTCCCTAACCTGAGCCCCAGGCATGAAGCAGACCTCTCATGCCATGGGGTCAGGCCGGCAGATGGGACCTTCCAGTCCTTGTAGGATGGAGTCTCCAATGAAGAGGACCCGGCATTTCTTCCTGCTGGTGTTCACTCTCTGCCCATTCCTTGTCATGTGGGGAGTGACATCGTCCCTGCCGGGGGCAATTTCTCTGTCCTTCTCCGTCACAGCTGCCAGGGCATCGAACCTGTTCCCCAGGTGAACCTGGGGAGCTTCCACCACTTTAGGTCTAGCAGCTCTGGATTTGAACACTTTCTGCCACTCCTGCGTTGAATGCGACTCCTGTGGGGGCTGTATAGTGGGCGACCAGGCCTGCAGAGAACAGAGATAGGCATCAATTTCATCCTCTGCATCCCTGATCCCCCTCAGCCTGCTCACCTCAGCCTGGAGCTCCCTTGCCTGCTCCTCCACGGCCCTAAGTCGTGCACAGGAGGGACAGGCAAGGAGACCACCAGGCCCCACCCCCCACAAGGCTCCACCGAGCCCCCCCCACAGACAGGGGGGCAAGGGGCAGCTGACCCCGCCATGAGCTCTGTCTGGGTGGAGGCCTCAGAAGAGCCCATGGCAGGTGGCAACGACAGGGCAGGGCCACTGGCAGCCACGCTCTGCGTCTGCACCATGTCTGCAAAGCTGTGCCTACTGCTTTTGCTCGCTGGAGGTGCCACTCTGGGCAGCTACCTCATGCCTGCCTTACGTGAACAGCAGCGCAAACGCCAGCGCGCCCTTACAAAGCGCACCTGTTTGCACGCACTGTTCGCGCGCGCTGCCCGCATGCGGCTAGGGAACACAGCTCCCTGTCAGGCGAGCTAAGAGGGCTCCAAAGGGCTTCCCCTGCAGATCTGCCTCAGCTGTGCTGTACCCTCTGCCCCACTTACCTTAGGAGGAATCAGCTGTTGCTGCCCCTGCCATTGTCTCCTCCGCAGCTGCTGCCTCCACCACCAAGGTAAGGGGGTACACGTGTGTATGTGACACACGTGCGCCCTGCTCACTCAGCTCCTGGTTCCCAACCTAACCTTAAGGAACCTGTTGAAGGATGGTAAGCAATTCAAGAATGGATCTCAAGGCTTCCTAATGTTATAGTCACCAGAAATGAGGTTCTTCAAGTTCTCTTTCAAGTCCATTACTTGCAAACATAGGTAGCCAGTCTGGCAACTAGGCCCCTGAAGGGCAATCAGGAGGTCGGCTGGGTGGGGGTGCAGGTTATTGGGGCATCAGGTCAGGGTTCGGATCAGTGGACCAAAGATCTGAGGGATGTATTCCGGGGCACAAACCAAAGTCAGAAGCCAGGAGAGTTAAAGAGTTGGGTGCCAAGTTCCAGGGAAGATCCAAGACCAGAGTCAGAGAAAGCCAGAGACAAATCAGGAGCCAGGAGAACCACAGACAGCAGTGAACACAAGACTTGCCAGAGCAGGCTAAAGCTGTTGCTAAGGCATGCCTGCAGCCTGAACCTGCGGGGCACTTAGAAGTGCTGAGTGATACTCTCAGCAGCCCATCCAGTTACAGAGAACTGGGGAAGTTGCATTAGCCAGGGATCAAGGTCAGGTGAGGAAGCTCAAAGGCTCAGCCCAGCTAGGCCTGACTGGCCAGAGGCTTTGAAATTACTTACCGATGTGGGTTGAGCCTGCCCTTGGCTCCCCCAACAAGTATCCTCATGTCCTCCAATGGGTACAAGCTCCACTCAAGAATTGGCTGTTTGACAGAACATGTGGCAGTGATTTATTTTCCTAAACTGATAGTGAAGCTCAGAGATCTGGAGTCATGCAAGCAAAGGCTTGAATGCTTGACAAAAAAACTGTTTCTTTGAAGTCTTTTCCATGTTCATTTTATCCATTCATGACATGGTTTGTTAAACCTTTTGAACAGCAGATGAGCAGTTTGTAGATTACATCCACCAGATCCTCCACTGGTCTGAGCTGTCAGGTGTGCCAGGACCTCACCATGATAATTTATCCCAGTTGAGGGCCTGCAACTGTCCCTCCCATGCACCTGTTGGTCTGTCTTCTCACTTGCAGAATTTCTACGGTTCACTTACTCCACTGCCTTAGAGCTGACATGGAGTAAGAAATAAGTAGTTAAGTGAGCATTATGCAAATGAAAATGTTGTGAGGTTTTCATTAGAATTTAAGTAAATATTTCACCATCTAGGTGAAACAATGGAATATCACAATATCACAGCTGGTTTTACTATGACTTTACTCCCCTTCCTATAAAAGTGCAAGCAGTCACAGGTTCTCTTCTTTTCAAGGTCAGGGACGATTAGATGGAGCCCTGTGCTCTTTTTCCAGTGAAAACAAATTGGAGTACTTAAAAAGAGCTTATAATGCTGGGGTTAGAAATATTGAAATGGAGTCCACAGTATTTGCTGCCATGTGCGGACTTTGTGGTCTTAAAGGTAAGATTTGTTTTCACGGACCATTTCTTTTCTCATGTTTGTTCTCTTACACCTTCACACTTCATAATTTTATCTCCATGTGGATATGGCTTGCTATGGAATTTGTACACTCTGAAGACCACAAACATATTCCAACCATTTTTTGCTCTGAAAACTGTATCAATGCAAACTCAGTGCTTCATAAATGGGTTACCTGAAACTACTGGTTTTGAGTGCAGGGCAAAGAAAAATGTTAACTGTGTCTTGCCTAAAAACAAAATTTCACTCATGCCAGCTCTGAACAGTTTCTTAGCTATGTCAGTGTCCCTGGTTTTCTTTTACTAACTGCAAAGGCCATTTGTCTCCTTCCACTATAGTATACATCATATTTTTGGTTCAATTTTCCACCTAATTCCCACCACTTGAACTCCTAAGGAGCTCTAGACAGAGCTTAAAGCTGATCCCCTTTGGCAGAACCCCAAAAGGAGAACAACTGTGTCACAGCTTCAGCTGCTCTCCTGATGGTAAATGCCCTCACTTGTACAGTTCTCCTCTAGGTTCATGGGCTCAGTTTATATACTTTCACGGGGAAGTTAAATGAGTCCTCATTTAAAAGAAAAACAGTGACCCTGCATTACCCATATGTGCTATCCTTTACTGAAGAAAATACTTGGCATTTATGGTACAGCAAATTACTTAAAGTGTAACATCTATTCTGTTCCAGCTGCTGTTGTCTGTGTGACACTCCTCAACCGACTTGAAGGTGACCAAATCACTATTCCCCATGAAGTTCTATTAGAATATCAACAACGCCCACAGCAGCTGATCTCAATCTTTATCAAGAAGCGACTTGGATTATATAACCAAAATAACTTATTGGATAATGCGTTTTTCCTCAGCAACTAAGAAAAAATAGATTCTGCCAATATATAAAATGAATGTCTTTCATTGCACACAAGTGTGTGTGTGCGTGTGTGTAGGCAGACATAAATATAGCACTTATAGCTCCCTACTATATGTTACATATATTACACAATGAACCGGTTAATTGTCCAATAAATTTAGACCAGCCACATGCACAAAGACAGACCAGCCATAAATGCAAAGTAATTATCACACAATTAACTGGTTAACTGCATTAAAAATTTAGACCAGCCACACATGCAAAATAATTATTGCATGATAAAAATGACTATCCAGCTATAAAAAGAGCCAACCAGCTATAAAATTAGTGCTTGAAAATGTATTACAACTCTATAGCTGGTTTCTATAAAGCTTTAATTTGAACATGTAGCAGGGCCCTTAGTCATATAAAAATGAAACTCTATTTATAATGAAGCTAAATGAATCTCCCAAATTGTCTCAGTTCATTATTCACTGTCATCACTATCCTTTAAGTCTAGTTGTAATGTACATTTCTGAATACAATCAATGCATACATATACATATAAAATTAATGCCTTTGATATAAGCATACACTTTCCACATCAGATCCTTCTTCAGGTATGTCCCACTCACCCACTGTATCAGAATTATAAATAAGAATTAGTGCACCTTTGAAGGCAGCCAATAACTTTTTTAAAGTAATATTTGGTATTGAATGTCAATCTAAAATTGTTCAAAGTTTAAAGACAGGAGCTATCATTGTACAGCATGCCTTTACTATGTATAAATGCTCCAGGATGAATATGGAACATCTGCTATTGGTTTTCATAGTTAAGAATTTCAGTAAATGCAGGAGATGAGTACATCATACATTTCTGTGTGAGAAAAAGAACAGATATCATCAGTCCAAATTTAATTTAACTCTAAATACCTGACATCTATAGTATCCTCTGAACTTGCTTGATAATCAGCATGTAGCAATACAAGCCATGCTCTTTAAGTGTCTGTAAGTTGAACATGACTCTTTGGTGTTTGCTTTCTTATTTTATTAATGAAAGGGTTCATCTAGAGTCCGCTGACATCAATTCCCATTGGCTTCATGATTCAAATTCTTGTTTGCAAAATTCGCTGTTTGCAAATGAATTCTGAGAACTCAGTAATCTTCTAACAGTAATTTATAGCATATAATGGTTTTTAAATTTTATAGGTTTATCACATTAAAGGGAGAAAAGGTGCCATTAAAGGGATAAATTAATATACTGATTTCATTTAAGAAAGCCTGCAAATATAATTAGAAAAGGAGTGTTACCAGATTTTTCATAGGTGATCCTAAAGCCTCATTTGCCTTGCTGATATTCCTGAAATCATTTTCAGAAAATATTACTTCAACAACTGCAAGTCTAAAAAATAACACTTTTAAAATCCTATATAATTAATTTAAAGCTTGATTCTCCTCTCACCTATGCTGATTTTATACTGTCTTCACTGTAATTATTTCTGTTTTAATAATCAGGCATGAGAAGGGAATCTTAGTGAAGCTATTTGTCCTGAGTGGAGCACTATGCTAGAGACATCATACTGTTTCCAGTCCCTGACCCAGCTCTGAAAGGTAACTCAAATATCTCTGCACAGCACTGCACTACAACATACAGATATACCCTTAGGCATCTGGCCCACAGTGTGGATTCTGCTGTCCTAAATGATGTACCTAGGTTCCTATACAATGCATGGAATGCATAAAAGCCAGAATTGCTGAGTGAAGAACAACAGAAGAGAGATGCAACAGGAAATGCTAGGGACAGGCGTGTTTCTTAACTCTCCCCATTAAGCAAACTTACTAGACTAAGTGGCTCAACCAAAAGAGGCAGAGGACTGCCTAGTGTGGAGGTACTTTTCAGGCCAGGTGTGAACTGATTGGTGATCACCAAACAGTTCTTATTATCAGCAAAGATATTGCTGTGTTTGTATATATGTTATTTCTGTATATTTTATATGCTTTGCTCCAAGTAGAATGTGTTACTTCAATAAAGCTTAATTAAAGTGAGTATCAGTTGTGGCAATGGGTGTGGGGAAACTGACACCTGTCCAGTAGCAACTGGATTCTGACTCCCAATTTACCCCACAAACAGTCATTTCATAGTTTCTAATACCAGTAACAGACTGAATTCAGACTGGAAACTGAAAGACTGGTTTTATATCCCTTATCAATACTCTGAATTCACCAGTCCCTGTTCAAAAAAAATATTACCAGTAAATCAAGTCTTTAATTGCTATGGATGTTTTGAATGGAGGATTGCAAGTCAGATCAATGGCACTTGATGGAACCACTCATAATATGGACTACCATTATACCAATTTATAAACAATTTGACCTGTGATATCTTTAGTTAAATTCTGCTCCAGTTGAGCAGGGGTTTAAGACTGCCAAATGTACCTTACTGGGTAGAGTGGTGATTCTCAACTAGGGAGCTATGGCATGCTGGGCCTCCTTGAGATCTTTTCAAGGGTGCCTCAAGGTGCTATATATTGTTGGCTCTATTAGGTTTGCAAAAATGATTCACAATATAAACTCAGAGATTTCAAATAGAAATCCATAATTGTGGTCTGAGTTCTTTGCAACAGAAAAATCACTCTATTATTTTCCTGCAGGCATAAAAAGTGTGAAAACTAAAAGCTAGCATTTTCCGAAGGGTGCCTTGTTTCTAAAAAGATTGAGAACCACATGTGTAGAAGTTATGGGACATGAACTAACGTCCTCTAGGACCAGAAATGAGACCAGTAAAACAGTTTTTTGCTTATGACTTAACTTGTATAAACTAAAAGTTAAATTTAATTCTGTGAGGGTTAAAGATTACTGAAATGAGTTAATGTGCTACTTACCTAATACTGTATTTTTTTTACAGTAATCATTTACAACCCTTTTAGCTAAACAGCATACAGAATCTTTGGCTTGATTATTAATTTTGCCAACAGTGGAGAAATTTTAATTTTTCAGGCTAAGAAAAGCATTGTTTTGCTTATTTTTCTTTTATCTTAATGATAAGAGAACAATGATTTCTTTGTGGCACATGTAAAATTTGATGCTCTATAATGCTTGAGATTGTACAGTTAATTGTTTACCAAGTTCAAAAAACATGTCATTCGTAAGTTCATTTTCAAAATGTTAATCATTACTGTAAAGGAAAGGATCAGTTTTGGTGTAAATGGTAGTAACGTTAGAAAATGTACATAAGCATATTTAGAATATGCTGCCAAATGGAAATTGTCCCTGTTGGTTACTTGACCTTTAATCATTGATTAGCATTTAAGCTGCTTTCTGACTGTTGTTTTTTTTTTTAATTTGTAGAAGTACATTACATTTTAAAATTAAAAGAGTTGTTTTGTTAAGTTGTTCTCTGATTTAAGATAGATTTTTGTCAGTCAAACTGTAACAAGTCAAAAATACTATAGGAAGATATTACAAACTTGAAACTACTACTAGAAAAAGAGCTATTCTGGATCTTTTTTTTTCTTTACACACCTCGTACTTCTGATAAGGAGACAACATCAATTCTACGCCTTTTATTACCTAGGTGCAAAAGAAGAGAGGGAGTTGGCGCTGTTAGTGAGAGCATCAGTATTAGGATTAGCTGGAAAGCATACAGGTTTCCCTCATTTTATGCTGTACATGCATTCCTGGAAAATGGCACATAACTTGAATTCGCATAAAGGGAATGCACTTTACAAAGTAACAAATAGGGATGCATTCCAAGACCTTGACTGTACTGACCCCCAGACCCATTTCTACCACTTTTACAAGATAATTTTAGTTCTCACCAGCAGCAGACAGTACACACAAGCACAGGGTGGTGGTGAATGTTTCCATAATGGGGATGGCAACTACAGAAACACGTCTCACAGACAATGAGCAATGAGCGTAGATCCCCACAGGACACTATTTTGGTGCATCACTCCCACAGTGCACCACAGAAAGCAGCTGACTGTGGGCTTCTACCACACTGATTGCATATGAGTGAATTTACCTCGCATATAATGAATTCTTGGTATAAAAAGGGTCATCACATAAGAGCAAATTTGTACGTTCAGAACCCGCATAAAGCAAAGAAAACCTGTATTTTATTTCCTGTGAAAAAATGTTCAGGTAAAGAAGCATTTAAAGTGCAACAGGATTTCACAGAATGTTTTGATTTTTCACCCAGGCCCCCAAAACTGAAAATCCTGTAGATTTTTTTTTTTTTCATTTTTGAGGGGGAAAAAATCACAGAATCATATAAAAGCATCATAGGTTTGGAAAAGACCTCAAGGGATATCTGCTCCAATTCTCAGCACCTAAACCTTCTCAGATAGATACCTATCCAGCCTTTTCTTGAAAACTTCCAATGAAGGCCATTCCATAGACTCCCTAGGTACTTTTATAGAAAGTTTTCTAGGAAACGTTCTTGAGAAAGTGTCCATTTATCATCAAAAATGTGGTTTTGATTTATTCTAATTAACATCTCCAAGGGGCAGGGTTGAGGGAAGTGACATAGCCCCATCTGCTTCCAAACTGAAGGTGTTGGGGAAGGGTATACTATGCAAATGTTACAACATAAAGCAACTACTGCTTCAGTGTATACTCCATGCGGTGCACCTGTAAGCTAACATGCTCTTTGTTCACTGCACAAAAAATGTCAGGCATCATTGTCATGTTCCTTCCATGTTTGACCCTCATTCAGAAGTAGGTTCAAAATCCACACTGCAGCCTCAAATATAAAATACGAATCACTGAGCCAAACTGTCTACTGCTGTAACTTAGCACAGATGTGCTCCAATGGACTGCAGTGGAGTTTCATCCATTTATTTCAAAAGGGACCAAATGATCAGAGGTATAAGAGCAATAGAACCTTAAGTATAACACAATGTTGCCATAGGATCAATGCCTCAAGCTTCAAAAATCAATCTACGCTTCATCTAAACATCTATTTTCTTTACATGGCTTGGCATTTATGCAGGAGCAAAAGGCAATTACCCTGTGACAACAAACAACACTGAAATGATTTTTAAGCCTGCCTTTAGGCACAATAACAAGCGACTGTCTGAGACCCTGTGCTTTTGAACACTGTCTCTCCCCACAAACTCAGCTTTTCAGGCAAGCCAACCTGATCTCCTTGGATACATGGAGAAGAGAAGTAAGGCTAGCTTTCCCCTTAAGTCCCCAAGAAGTTGTGTAGCTGGCTCAGTATATTGTACATAGAGCAACAAGTCACCCATGGCACAAATGAAAACATCACTGCAGTTTGGGCACAGACATGCGGCAATCAAGCCCCCAGGTGATGGGCATAACTAGCGTGGCTATCATAAAGCTTTTTCAGCTGGACACTCACCAGGCTTTAAGATCCTTCATCCTGTGTATTTCCTTTGGTGTGGGTAGGCAGCAGGTCTGGCTCTTTCCTTGACTTCTCTTATATACTTCTCAGACACAGGCAATTAGCCTGTTACAGCTATTGAAACAAACATCCCAGACTCTCAGACATCACTTAGTCTTCTGTGCCCTATTTCCCATCTGTATAATGGGGAAATACTCCCTATTTCTCAAGGTATTGTGAGCATACAATCATAGTTTCATAGTTTCATAGATTTAGGGTCGGAAGGGACCTAGTAGATCTTCTAGCCCGACCCCCCGCCAGGGCGGGAGAACAACAAAACCCCAAAACAAGAAACGGGACTCAAATGAGTCCAGCCAGGTAGGCATCCAGCCTCTTCTTAAAGACCCCCAGGGTAGGGGCCAGCACCACTTCCCTTGGAAGTTGGTTCCAGCTCCTAGCCGCCCTAACTGTGAAGTAGTTTTTGCGGATGTCCAATCTATACCTCCTCTCCATCAACTTGTGCCCATTACTCCTTGTTATGCCAGCGGGCGCTAGGGGAAACAGCGTCTCCCCCAAACCCTTCTGGTCCCCCCTAGTGAGTTTATAGACGGTCACCAGGTCCCCCCTCAGCCTTCTCTTGTGGAGGCTGAATAGGTTCAGGTCCCGCAGTCTCTCACTGTAGGGTCTGCCCTGTTGTCCCCGGATCATGCGGGTGGCCCTCCTCTGGACCCTCTCCATGTTGTCCACATCCCTCTTGAAATGGGGCGCACAGAACTGGACACAATACTCCAGCTGTGGCCTGACCAGCGTCGCGTAGAGGGGGAGGATCACCTCCTTGGCTCTACTCGAGATGCACCTGTGGATGCACGACAAGGTCCGGTTAGCCCTGCCAACCATGACCTCGCATTGTCGGCCCATGTTCATCTTGGAGTCAATAATGACTCCAAGATCTCTTTCTGCCTCCGTGCTCTCAAGTAGGGAGTTCCCCATTGTGTAAGTGTGCTGCTGGTTCCTACTGCCCAAGTTTAGCACCCTGCACTTGTCCGTATTGAAACGCATCCTGTTCCTGTTAGCCCACCCCTGTAACTTATCCAGATCCCTCTGCAATCTCTCACTCCCTGCTAGCAATCTATTAACAACTCTGAGGCATGAGAGAATTATGGCAATGAGGGACATACAGGTATTGAGAGAGACAAGGAATCATGCACATGAATCTTAAAGGCAGACAAGGTTCTGTGGGTGAATCTGATATCTTTTATTAGACCAATTTAAAGTTTTAAGTTGGTCTAATAAAAGATATCAGATTCACCCACAGAACCTTGTCTGCCTATGTCCTTAGACAGACAGTGCTACAACCTACACCCCTGTAACATGAATCTTAAAGGCACTCTGATATTTGTTGTTTCTGATTACTGCATAATACATGCAGTATGTGCACCATACGTATAATGAAATTCCAATACAAATATATGCTTTGAGAAGTAATACAAGTTTTCAGTTAACCACAATTAAAAAAAAAATTGAATAATTTAAGTCACTAGTTGTATATTTGCTATTTCTTATTTACATGCATTTTACACACATGTAGTGAAAGGTTAAAAAAGGCTGACAGAGTTATAAAACATAACGACATCTCTTGTTTAACTTAGTCATATTTGCTTTTTTTCAACACCACAGTAAAGATCTCAGAGCTGAAATGTTATTTCTAATTTTATAATTTATTCAGAAAGACTAATTTGCAAAATGAAATTGTTTGGATGACTGGTTTGCAGTAAACATGTTGCACCAAATTGGTTTCTAAATTTAGAGAAAGGTTAAGTTTCCTCTTATAATAATCAAGGAATAATAGAGGTATTCAGGATAATGAGGTTTTGTAATTAAAAAATCAAATTCTCAATGAACCTGAAATGGAAGTTCTGTGGAATGCAGCTATACACCATTTAAAATGACAATTTTGTAAAAATATTTTAGATCTGCATTGTCAATTAAACAAAGAACCCCATCTGCTTGCATGGTGGTTACCAAGAGCCAGTCCATATCCTGCATTATCTTGGTGGGGAGGGTCCTCTCTGCTGTTTTCTGCTGGGAAGTGAGGGCGGCAGTTCCTAGTTGTATTGTTCTTAGGGTTACCATATTTCCAGTTCCAAAAAAGAGGACTCCTGTTGGGGGGACACCTCACCTCACTCCCAACCCACAACCC
>NW_017729031.1:1664490-1665333 GCF_001723915.1 Gavialis gangeticus | reverse complement strand
CCAGTCCATATCCTGCATTATCTTGGTGGGGAGGGTCCTCTCTGCTGTTTTCTGCTGGGAAGTGAGGGTGGCAGTTCCTAGTTGTATTGTTCTTAGGGTTACCATATTTCCAGTTCCAAAAAAGAGGACTCCTGTTGGGGGGACACCTCACCTCACTCCCAACCCACAACCCCCTAGCTCTGCCAGTGCCCCTCACTCCTAACCTGCAGCCCCCCAATTCCTGCTGCTGCCTCTCACTCCCAACCTGCATTCTCCTGGCCTTGCTGGTGCCCATCACTCCTGACCCACAGTCCTTTGCCCCCCTGCGCTATGCTGATGCCCCTCACTCCCAACCCTGCCTCCAGGCCATGCTGTTGCCCTTCACTCCCAACCCACAGGCCCCTGTCCCTGCTGGTGCCTCTCATGCCCGACCTGCAGCCCCTTGGTGCTGTCAGTGCCCCACATTCCTAACCCACAAGCCACTCCCCCCATCCCCTCACAGCCCCGTGGCACTGCCAGTGCCCCTCACTCCCAACCTTCAGACCCTTGTTCCCCCCAGCCCTGCCAAAGGGGGCCCCCAGTTGCCCCTCTCCCAACCAGGCCAGAGCACAGGGACTCCAATTCATCCAGCTGGCAGTAGAGCAAATCCAGCCCTGGCGTAGGTGGGAAGTAAGAGGAGGGGTGGCCTGTGGCACCCCCAGCCTGGGGCTGGGGCTCATCTGCGGCACCAGACAACCTGGTCACATCCTCACAGAAGTGTGTCTTGGCCACTCTGCACCTGCAAGCATGGGCATTGGGCCCTGTGCCTTCAGCCCAGCCACAGAGTTCCCTGCTGCCATCAAAGGGCCCCCCCCTTCCCCTACT
>NW_017729031.1:1655101-1659490 GCF_001723915.1 Gavialis gangeticus | reverse complement strand
CAGTCCCCAAACCCTGGCCCTCCAATCCCCACTCCCCATACACTTACCTGCATCCAGCTGGCAAGGCTGGTCCCACTCCCTGCCTGGCTGTATGCCAGACACGTGTGCACACAGAGATGCACATGGTGTCTCCTGCCACCAATCACCCTTGCCCCACTCCCACCAGTGGAGCAGAACAAAATCCCAGACATTTGTTCAGATTTCAAAAAACTGCCCAGACAGAGATTGGAGGACCCAAAAAGAGGACATGTCCAGGAAAACCCAGACGTATGGTAACCCTAAAGTTCCAAAAGAACTGCCAAGCTTGTGGGCTGCAAATCTACCAAAGACCAAAAACAGAGAGAGGCCACACACAGGCCATGCTGCTAGCCTCTGTCCTCCAGGAATCCCCCAAGATTCATCAGATTTGATGGTGGACTAGACCCAGGATACTCAGAGGGGCAAAGCCCATCCTTGATATGATGCTATGTGGGAATCCAACAAAGATTCTATGCACAAATACTTGTCCTGGGCATTTAAGACGGGGGTTTGATCTGGCTCCAGATAATTACATTACAGTTTCAGTAAATTGTGTTCTTCAAGAATATGACATTATGAAGCTTTATTCATCACTGTGGGGGAGTGTTAAATGGTCTACTGAGCACTGCAAAGCAAATGCAGACTGGCTTTTTTTTTAAATGACTGCACAAACTAAGGAGTAAATAGTTCTATGAAGTATCCTAGATGTAAGAAGTTTATTAAAAGTTTTCATATTATAGACTACATTAAACACAAATCGTTGGTATGTGCTGTATTTTAAATTTTGAAGACTGTAGATTCCATATCCCTTCTTGGAAGCTTCAATGGAGGAATTTTTGGCAAAATCTCTTTCGCATAAAGCGTGTTATGAAGTTCAGCTTCTCGAAGAGCTAGCTCAATACGAACTCTAGGGTCAGAAATGATCTGTTAAAATAAAATACAGTGATGATGAACAGAATTGTTTACAATGGTGTAATCACAAAAAGCTATCTCTGTATGGGCAAAAATAACTTTAGAAGGTTGCAAAATTGAGCCCTGAAAAGTTAAAAAAAGTCCAGAATGAATCACCTTAATTCAGACCCCTTTTGCCCATGTATTATGTTATAGTCTTTAATTTTACGATCACCTACTATTTTTAACACATGACTCTGGCCTCATTCAGAATTCATGACTTTCCCCCAGCAAAGCTATAAAAGCTGATGAAAAATTAATCAACTTCCTCCTGGTCTGGAATCCCCAGAAACTGCTGCCCAGCCAAAACTTGAGATTTTCATCAAATTAAAGTCTGGCTGCCGTGTTCTTAACATACACCATGAAACCCCACCCTGAAGACAAGACTTTAATTTCCTCTTGTATGCTGCTGTGGTATCTAAGTTCTTCACAAATATTAAACAAATCCTCTTCACAGTAGGCCTGTGCAAATAGGGAAGTATTTGATTCAGATTCAGATCTGGCCAATCTGGAGAACTGTGATTCGATTAGGAGATTCAGATCACTGTCCTGAATCAATTCGGCCGAATCGGCTCAGAAGATTCGCTGCTGATTCAGACAGATTTGGTGATTCAGACTGGGTGGGGAGAGGCAGGCACAGCTGGAAGGCTGCAGGTTCTCCCACAGCTCCTCTGGCTGTGCCTGCCTTTCCCCAAGCAGGGGGAGCAGCAGGAGAAGCCCCCATGACTGCCCTGCCCAGCCTCATCGTCTGCTCAGCCCCAGCATAGTCCCAGCACTTAAAAAAAAAAAGCCCCTCACTCACCAGTTGCAGCAGCAGCGACTGGGGACTCTGGGCACTCATGACAGAGCCCCCCCATGCAGCAAGGGGCAGTTGGGGGCAGCGCAGATCACCCCTCCCCCCCACACCTGGCACCTGCGTGGCAGCTGCCCCATGGCATGGGTGCAGCGCTGCTTGGCAGGGCACTACATGCTGTCTGGGAGCTGAGACTACTGGGGATGAGCAATGCTGGGCTCCAGCTGACTGCTGGAGCCTCTCTAGCTCCCAAGCAGCACGTGGTACCCTATTGTGCTGCGCTGCACCTGTGAAATGTGATACCTGCTGTGTGAGTACCAAGCAGGGGGGTGATCCCCGCTGCCCCCCACTGCGCCACACTGCATGGAGGAGCTGTGCCATGAGCCCTCAGAGGCCCCAATTGCTGCTGCGGCAGCTGGTGAGGTGAGGGGCTTTTTTTTTTAAAAAGTGACAGGAGTCTGGGGCCAAGCAGGGGGGCCAGCAGGGGCTGGGCTGGGCTGGGCAAGCGACTGATCAGGGAGTGGGGGCTGTTTGGGGGGCTCTGCCATGTGAGCTCAGATCCTCCACAGCCCCTGCTACAGCCAGTGAATGCATGGCTTTTTTTATTTATTTGTTTAAACTCCACACTCACCAGCTGCAGCAGCAGTGATTGGGGCCTCTGGGCACTTGTGGCAGAGCCCCCCCCCCCCCATGCAGTGCAGGGCAGGGGGGGCAGCAGGGATCACCTGCCCCCCCTGCCACTTGGCATGCAGAAGCTGTCACACTGCACAAGTGCAGCATGGCTTGGCAGGGCGCTGAGCACTGTCTGGGAGCTGGGGCTATGCAATGCTGGGCTCTGGGTGTCAGATGGAGCCACCCCATCTCTCATACAGTGTGCTGAGCTGCACTGCACCCACAACACAGGGCAGCTGCCATGCAGGTGCCAAGTGGGGGGGAGCAATCCTTGCTGTTTCCCACTGTCCCATGCTGTGCAGGGGGACTCTGTCATGAGCCCTCAGAGGCCCTTAATGACTGCTGCCAAAGCCAGTGAGTGTGGGGCTTTTTTTTTTTAAAGTACCAGGAGTCTGGGCCAGGCAGGGGATGGGGCTGGGCAGGGAAGCCATGGGGACTTCTCCTGTGTCTCCCCTGGCTGTGCCTGCCTCTGCCCTGGCAGGGGGAACTGCAGGGGTTCTGCCTTGCTGCTGCCTGCCCAGCCAGTACGGCAGGGGGGAATGCGATACAGGTGCGGCTTGCTCCAGGTGGCAGCATGGCATAGCCCGCTCTCCCAGTGCTCCCGCACCTGCATCACAGCCCCCGCTCTCCAGCCCTGCCACCAGTTGCCAACTGGCATGGTGGAGCATGGGATATGGGCAAGGCAACGCTGGGAGAGCAGGCTATGCTATGCTGTCATTTGTTCCCTTCTGCTTGGAGCAAGCTGTACCCGCATCCTGACTCCCCCCACCTGCCCTGGCTGGGCAAGTAGCAGCAGGGCAGAGCCCTTGTTCCCAGTGCTGCCACGCCTGCATCCCACCCCCCTCCCCAAGTAACATGCCCCCGCCCCAGCTGGGCAACTTGTCCCAGTCCCAATACCTCCCTCCCCCATGCCCCTTCCCTCTCCTGTCCTCCAACCCCAACAGACTTACCAACTGGAGGCAGCTGTATCAGCTGCCTGTTTAATCTATGGCTGAATCTCTGAAGTGGCTGAATCTTTTCCGAATCGATTCAAAGCATCCGAATCAATTCAGAGCTTTTAACTGGTCTCCTGATTTGATTCGGATTTGCAGATTTGGTCCCCGAATCAGGCCAAATCTCCTCTGAATCTAGTCAGCTACTGAACCTTTGCACAGCCCTACTTCATAGTACTTCTTTGTGAATGAGTAGTAATATAGTAATATTAACCCCCCCTTTTTTAATTTTTATTTTTTTTACACAGATGAACAATTAAAGCCAGAGACATGCAATGAAAATTGTCAAAAGGATCCCCTAATTTTGGATTTCCAAACTGCGAACTTGAAGGCCTGCTTTTTCAGAGTACCAAGCATTTTACAGCAGTTTATATAGTTAAAGCACAGACCATCCGTTTTCTTCCTACAGTCCCCTACCTCATTCACTACACACCTTCCAACTTCAACAAATAAGCCTTCCAGCTCATCAAATAAAGCAGGATCCTATCAAACAGCATCATTCACTACATATCCTGACTCCCCGAATATTATCCATCCTCTGCACTACATGAGGTAGAGGTCCCCTGAGAAAAATAATATGTGATCATACACATATATTATCATATATTTAAAGATAATCCTTTTGCAAAAGGGAAACTTCATTCTGGCATTTTCTAACCTTTGGCTACTTGATTTTTCAATCTTAACATTTTTAAAAGGTTTTTAATGTCATTTCCTAATTAAAAAAAAAAAAACCAAACAATCTCCATCACATGAAACCACAGTGATCCCCAATTAAGCAATTAGCACCTGAACCAGTGGCATGCAAGGCAGCAATACTAGTCTGTTAACTGCTTTGTGGCCCAATCACTACAGCAGGAGATGAGACATGCTTTGCCAGTGAGTTTCACTGATAATTACTAGCAGCAAAGGAACACAGAGGCTGAGGGCTCCCAGATTCAAATCCAAGTGCTGACCCTTTTC
>NW_017729031.1:1649078-1650101 GCF_001723915.1 Gavialis gangeticus | reverse complement strand
CCCTCTCATTCTCCCCTTCTTGTGACTGGATTAGAAGAAAGTGTTTTTGCTTTTCCTCCCTTTAATGTGTAGGATCATTTCTTTTGCCATTCCTCATTTTCTTATGTTTTTTCCTCTCTTCAGTTACTCTGATTAAGAGTTGTTTTAATGAACTCTAAATTGCCCTCTCCCCTCCACCTCCTATTACCTCCTTTCTTTTCCTCTGCTCCTAATCCAGCTTCAGTCTCTGATTTCTATATTCCCATCCCTCTACATGCAGCTTGGCTACTTCCTTCTCCAGTTGCTCTCTACCTGAGCATCACTGGTACAAAACAGAGAGGACTGGAACTTGCCCCCAGTTCCAATGGCTACCAGAAGTAGAGACTGTGCAGAATGACCCAGGTTACCCCAGTACTGAGCATCAATCATGCTGGGGACAGTGTATGTGCAGGATGATCAGCACAAAAGAAGCATGAGTGAATGGACCATGCTCAGCACAGGCAGACTTTAGCTGAAAAAGCTCCAGCACACACTCTAAAATAAACACATGAACCCCAGGCAGACAGCATAGAAACATTTCAGCCTGAATGATTACAGTTTGGCAAAGTTATAATCAACCAAGAACAGGCCTTTATAATGGAAAGTGCTGGACAACATTAATGACAAGTAATATCTAACTTCAGGGTAAACCAGAGCAAAATGTGTTCTGTTAAAACAGTGTACCACTGCTTTTAAGTACACTTTCTGCATTTGCATACGAGAACATGACAGTATTTTTAAACATACGGAGATAGCATGTGGGGCAAAATCAATCAATCAATAAACCTATTGTACCCTTTCTTAATTTCTATTTCCAGCAGAAGTAGGAATGGCCCCCAGCAATCTTATTCTGAGTATAGGAGTATAATTATTCCAATTTGGTGTTTTTCTTTATGGCTGACTAGGCTCTATACCTCCTCCATCCAACCCATGCATATTAAATTCCAACACGATGCCCATACTCTAAAGTTAGACATATACTGATTATACTATATACTGTACCAA
>NW_017729031.1:1645890-1649067 GCF_001723915.1 Gavialis gangeticus | reverse complement strand
GAACCGAACCCGCAATATCTCCGAGGTATGCCTGTACTGTACAGTGTACTATATACTTTGTGTTCTGTAGGACTCTAAGACTATGGAATGAGCACTCTTTCATTAAAAGATGTTCCCATTATACACATTCTCACAACAGTCTCTCTCTCTCCAAACTTGACTTAAATATCTAGCTTGATGCTAACACAGGAGAAAAATCAGCAGTCTTAGATATAAGCATAATACACATCAAAAGGTTTACTTTATTCATTTTAACAATATTAAGATTTCTAAAAAAACCCTCAATATTTTTGTATTAATTCATGAAATTTACTTTCCATTATTCATATTTCTGGTTTTGATATATTAATTTGCATACTATAAATTACATGATAGAGGCAATTACCTGTTGTTCACTGTATGTCTGCAACTTAAACAGCGGCCTTTGAAGAATAAATTCTTCTTCAGTTCCAATGCCCATTCTAGCTTTAGATGCCACTGTGTCAGCCATCATTCTAGCTGGATCAAATTCTGCAACAATTGCAACCTAAGCAATATGACATACAAATATTTACTAGACAGACAACTGACACCATCTGACTGGAGTTAAGCCTACAAAAGAGAAATTCCTTACCAGTACCACTTTTCTTTTCACTATGTTGCTTCTCTGCCTTCACATGGGAAATGAGCGGGACCCTATCTATCAAACTCTGAACCACCCAAAAAACAAGCACCCTCTGTCTAGATCCCAACAATTGTTTTTGAAGTTATAAGGATGTAGCCACTACTGCCTTCAGCTTCCTTTATTGAATTAAACAGTTACAGAAAAACCCAAAAAATCAGGGAAAGGTGGATGGGGAGATGGGAAATTACCTGTATTTTTGTGTAAATGCAGGGGAAATGTGCTTTTAAAAAAAAGAGCTTTTGATATGTGTCTCAAATGCTTTTGAATATCCCCAGTTAAACAGCTAGTGAATAAATTAAGTATCACAGGCTGAAAAGAGTTAAGTAAATGATGCTTAGACAGCTGATCTCTCATAGCAGGTAGCAGAGTGCAATTGAGGCTAAAACAGGGAAAGACCCTCTTCCTTCAGCATCTAACCGCCACTAGACACTGCGTTTGTCCATTGTTCTTGACACAAATTTATGGCATACATGAGTCCATTGGGTGTAGCCACATAGATGTCTGTCCAGTGAGTAGCCTACTGCACTTACACTTATGCATCCATACTACATAGGTAACAGAGGGTAAAAGAATTGCAAACTGTGCTGAAGTGCCAAAAAAGGCTATTTACATGGCTGGAAAAACTTCCACTTATGTATACAAAAGGGAACTGAATTCCACCCTAGGTTTCTTTGTCCATACAGGTTCCAAAGTATACCAAATGTGAGGGTAAATCAAGCACCCAAGCACTGGGTGCTTAACAGCACTCCTGAGGACATTCAAATCCATATCTTACTACCTCCAAGAGACTGTCTAACTGACAAGCTAGAGAACAGTACCCTCTGCATCTCCAGTTGAAACTGGGTCAGTGGGTAGCCAACAATGTGAGAGTCATGAGGCCAGAGAGGTAGCAGGAGCAGAAGCTCCCAGGATTATTTCTGTGTTTGGTCCATTGACTAACTAATGTAAAATTAATATGTAGCCCTGGGAGCAGGGACCAGAACACGCAGGACTTCTTTCCAGGGAAATGCATGCATCACTTGGCTCCCTTTTGCTCTCTCTTGCTTTCCTGGCTCCACAGTGGCCCAGCTTCAACACCCCAGGCTCCATTATACTAACTTTATCTGCTCCACATAAAAGCTAAGGTGTGTATTTCACAGAATAAGATTTCAATAATACTAGGTGTAAATGGAGTTAAAAATAGTGGTTAGAAGAATAATTTAAGTGGAACTCAGTTATCCTGCTAAAACCAGCTTTGGAAGGTACTTTAACTTTAATAACCAAGCAAGATCAGTCTCTACAAATTAAGAGTTCACTGACTTTACAACCAAGCTTGCTGCCAGCAAGGAAAATACTTTCTGGTATGAAAACAAAGGCAATGTAGTTAGACTGATTAATCAAAAAGATTTTAAAAGATTTTTAGAATTCACTAAAATACCCAAATGATGTGGGTATGAGCACAGAATATTTTAACTGAATTAAGTTCTTAAAAATATTATTACTAACTGACTGGAAATAGGTTTTTATAAAGATTAAATAGGATTAAATAGCAGCCAAACAAACGTTGAGGTTTGTTTATATTTTCCTATGCCCTTCTCTCCCTCACAGCCTCACTTCCAGAATAACACAGAATTAGAATGACCACAAAAAAAAATCACCCTTTCCCTGTACCCTAGTAATGAAGTACACAGAATCACAACCATGATTTTTTCCTTTATAATCCTTTGAAAAAAAATCAAGGAAATTTACTAATAAAAATGCAGATATTCAAAGACAAGCAAGAAAAAAGTTAAAGTAAAAAATCTGAGTCAGCAGGCTTGGACAAATTTTACCTGGAACGAGTTTTTTGTGACCTACACCAGCTTTAGAGAGAGCTAAACTCAGCCTTGTACCAAGAATCTGTGTTCTATTCCAGCCCCTTTTCAGGGGTCAGGGTTATCTAAAATCCTTGTTTTCACTCTTTGCACAGAGTTAAGAAAAAAATAAAAAGAAAAACAACCACAGAAAAAGAGAAAATGGGCCAAACACAGAGAAATTTGTATTTATTTGTCAATAGCTTCTAACATACAGGATGTATGTAATGTGCCAGAGTTAATGTTCCTACAAAACCTTTAATATTTTTGTTTCCTGATGTTGAGGGACTGTTTTTAGAACTTTCACATAATATTTATGTAAATATTAGTAATTTAAATACATATGAAATACAAAATACAGGATATAAAAGCACCTGTTGTCGGAGGGCTTCAAGACGTCTTTGCCGTTCTTCTTCCTCATGTGCTTCTTGGAGGGCCAGTTCCTTTTTCTCCATCAAGCGTTTTTCCAACAGTTCTTGTCTAAACTTTACCCTATATAACAATTATATACATATTATGTTTTTTGTGTGTGTGCATGCATGCGTGCATGTGTATATAAAATCATAGAAAAGGAGGACTGGAACGGACCTGTAAGATTATAAGTCTGGTTCCTGCCATGGGCAAGGGGTAGTTGGGCTCAAATGAGCTCAGCAAGGTGCTTGTACAACCTCCTCTTGAATA
>NW_017729031.1:1635510-1640890 GCF_001723915.1 Gavialis gangeticus | reverse complement strand
ATAAGTCTGGTTCCTGCCATGGGCAAGGGGTAGTTGGGCTCAAATGAGCTCAGCAAGGTGCTTGTACAACCTCCTCTTGAATACCTCCAGGGATGGTGACTGCATCACCTCTGCTGGGAGTGTGTTCCAGATTTTAGATACCCTTACAGAAAAGAAGTTTTTCCTTATCTATCTTAAATTTCTCCTCAACTAGCTTATGCCCTTTCGTCCTTGTCCTCCCAAGGGCTGCCTTTCTAAAGAGTTGCTCCCCTAGATCTTGGTGTTCACCCCTGACATACTTGTAGGCAGTAGGGCTGTGCGAAGCTTCGGTCCCTGATTCAATTCAGCAGAGATTCGGCATGATTTGGTGGCTGAATCTCCAAATCAGAAGACCCTTTAATCTCTCCGAATCAAACTGGAACCCTCCATACTGATTTGGAGAGATTCAGAAAGATTTGGAGATTCAGACATAGACACAGCTTTACATGTTTTTTCTACATACCTCTAGGTAGCAAGCTGCTCGTGAGTGCTGCAATGCTGGGGCGCACAAAGTGTCCCACAGAGGCAGAGGGGGCTCCCCAGCATGCTCGGCAGCAGACTGGGAAGTGGACCAGTCCACCAGGGAGCATGCAGGGGGACCGCCGAGCACATGGAGGCCCCTCTGCACTCCTGTGGGATGCTTCATGCGCCCCAGCATCACAGCAATCACAAGCCACGCCTGCTACCTCAAGGTATGTAGAAAAGTCTTTTAAAGCTGTATCTATGTCCGAATCACTGATCCTCTGAATCAACATCAAATCTCCAGATTCAGATTCGGCCAAATTGAAGCAGGGACAGTGATCTGAATTAACTAATTGAATCACTGTCCCTGATTCAGGCAAAATCCGAATCCAAATTGAATAGGGCCCACTTCACACACCCCTAGTAGACAGCTCTCAAGTCACCTCAGTTTTCTCTTACTCAGACTGAACAAACCCAATTCCTGTAATCTTTCCTCATAGGGCCTATCCACCAAGCCCCTAATCATACAGGTGGTCCTTCTCTGTACCCTTTTGAGCTTATGAACATCCTTCTTCAAGTGCGGTGCCCAGAACTGGACACAGTACTCCAGCTGTGGCCTCATTAACGCTGAATAAAGGAGGAGGAGGAGCACTTTTCTGAATCGATTCACAACACGTCAGCTGATACACATCGGTGTTCGATTTGGCCTGCTGGCGACTTCATCGCACTGTTGGCTATATTCATCCTCTGGTCGATTGTCCCTAGGTCCCTTTCAGATGCATTGTCAGCCAGTGGACCACCACAGATCGTATAGCTATGGTGAAGCTTCTTCCTACCCAAGTGAAGGACCCAGCACTTGTCCTTATCGTACCTCATCTGATTGCGTTTAGCCCACTGGACCAATCTGTCGAGGTCATCCTGGATCCTTACCCTGTCCTCAGATGTGCCCACATTTTCCCACAGCTTGGTGTCATCCACAAATGTAATCATTGCGCTTTCCACTCCCTCATCCAAATCATCGATAAAAATGTTAAAGAGTACAGGCCCAAGCACTGGTGTCTGGAGGACACCACTCGAGACAACCCTCCAGGATGCGGCCATCCCATGGATTACAACTCTCTGGGACCAGCCTCTGAATCAGCTGCCAACCCACCTCACTGTAGACTGCTCTAGGCCAGTACCCTCCAACTTAATTGAGAGAATCTCATGGGAAACAGTATCAAAGGCCTTGCTGAAATCTGGGTAGATGATGTCAACCACACATGTCCCAAGTCCAGCTGGTTAGTTACCTGGTCATAAAAAGACACCAGCTTTGTTAGGCATTAGTTCCCCTTGACAAAGCCGCGCTGGTTGCCTCTTAATACCCCACCAATTACAAGCTTGTAGTTGATGGCTTCCTTGACAATTTTTTCAAAGATTTTTCCCAGGACCAAAGTCAGTCTATAGTTTGCAGGGTTGTCCCTCTTCCCGTTCTTAAAGATGGATACCACAGTTAGCCTTCTTCCAGTCATTCAGGACCACACTTGAGTTTCATGACTCTTCAAATAGCCTTGCCAAAGTTACCGCTATGAGTTTGGCCAGTTCTTTGAGGACTGTTGGATGTAGGTCATCTGGCCCAGCAGACTTGAAAACGTCCAAATGTACTAAGAGTACCCTCACCTGTTCCAGACTGATTTCATGTGGACTTTGGTCTTCCTTGTATTCTCTGGGCCTCTGGGCAGGTGACAAGTTCCCGTCTGATTTCAAGAATACTGATGTGAAGTGAATATTTAGGAGCTCTGCCTTTTAACAGGAATCCACTGAGGGCTGCACCCCTCCCCCCCAGGAATTCAGTAGGGGGTCCCACAGTGGAGCTTGATTTTTTTCTTGCTCTCTATGTACCTATAGAAAGACTTTTTATTATCTTTTATTTCTATTGCCAGCTTGATCTCCATGCATGCCTTGGGTTTCCTTGTCTCGTATCTGCAGACCCTGGCCATATGAGTGTACTTCTCTCTGGATGCTGAACCATTTTTCCATTGCGTGTTTGCTTATTTGTTTTCTTTCAGAAGTCCCCTAATGTCCCTGTTGAGCCAAGTGGGTCTCTCGGCCCCTTTACCTCTTTGTGACTACATGGGGATGCCCTCTTTTTGAGCAGTAAGAGTTGCCTCCTTAAGGAAGCACCACCATTCCTGAACTCCCAAACCATCCAGTCACTGATTGCAAAGGACCTTGCTAACTAGACTACTGAGTTTACTAAAGTTTGGTCTTCTGAAGTCTAGAACCTTTTGGTGGATGGTGAATCTAATCAGATTGTGATCACTGTCGCCAAGAGTACTTCCAATCCTACCATGTCTTCCCCTTTGGTCAGTACCAAGTCCAGAGTGGCTTTACCTCTAATCGGTCCCTCCACAGCCTGTATCAAGAACATGTTGTCTACAGCTGCCAAGAAGTTGGTTGACCTGCTGGAGCTGGCTAAATGGTCTTCCCAACAGATGCCAGGGTAGCTGAAGTCATCCGTGACAATCAAATCTTTAGTGCTGGCTGCCTCGGTCAGTTCCCTGGAGAATGCCTGGTCACTCTCCTCTTCTTGGTAGGGAGGTCTATAGTAGACTATTGGGTCCCCTTCTCCTGAGCTCCCTTGTATCTTAACCCAGAGGGTCTCAAGGGACCTTCTTGTGCAATCAAATGTGACCTGCAGGGAGGGGTACCGCCCTTTCACATAGAGAGCCACCCCTCCTCCGTTCTTCCCAACCCAATCCTTCCTATAGAGCCTATAGCCCCCAATATCCACTACCCAATTATATCTATCATCCCACCAGGTCCTTTATCAACCCAATTATGTCAAATTTCTTGTCTGCCAGAAGCTGGGATTTTGGTTGTAGCTGTGCTTGTCTAAAGACATAGACAGGCAAGGTTCTTTAAGTAGATGTGATATCTTTTATTAGACCAACTGAGTTGTTGGAAAAAAGTTCTTAGCAAGCTTTCAGGTGCAGTCACACTTCTTCAGTCACAGGGAGTACAACAGAGACCCTCTAGGCCTGAAGAAGGGTGACTGAACCTGAAAGCTTGCTAAGAACTTTTGTCTGCCAGAATGAGTGCTAGTTTGTTGTGTTTATTGCTCATGCTTCTGGCATTCCCATGAAGATACCTGAGTTCACCCCTTGTCATCCCAGGTTTTCTGTCACTCTGCAAGTATCTCAGGGCATTGGTACTCATCTGGATGTCCCCTACATGAATACCCTCCCCTGGGTCATCTTGGCCACAGGATTTATGCCCAGCAGTGGAATCTACCCTTACTCCTCTGGACATACTTAGTTCAAAGCCCTCCTCAGCAAGGCAGCAATTCTTGTAGAGAAGAGCTTCTTCCCTCTGCCCATGAGGTGGATACCTTCTCTTGCATGCAAACCAGTATCATTGAATTGCATACCAAGTTCAAGAAATCCAAAACCAACACAGTGACACCATCTCCAAAGCCTTCAGTTGACTTCTTTAATGCATTCCTCCCTTTGACAACCACGGTCTCCAACTGGGAGGATTGAGGAGAAGACCACTTGTGCTCCTAGCTCCTTGAGCTTTGTCCCCATGGTCTTGTAGTCACTCATGGTTTTCCTGGGTCTGTTTATCACCATGTCATTTGTGTCCATGTGGACAAGGAGCATGGGGTAGTGGTCCATAGGGTGGACCAGCTTTGGGATCCTCACCATTATATCTTAGATCCTGGCTCCTGGAAGGCAGCAGACCGCTTGAACTAAGGGGTCTGGATGACAGATGGCACCTTCTGTTCCCTGCAGCAGAGAGTCTCCCACAACAATCATCCTTCGTTTCTTCTTTGGTTGGGGTGGCTGTTCCTGTCCTGTCCTCAGTGTGGAGGATGTGGATGCCTCATCTGTCAATGGTGTTAGGGCTGCGTAGTTGTTGTGCAGCACTATTGGAGCAGCTGATGCACATTGTGGCTTTGGGCCTGATGTGACCAATTTCCACTCTCCATCTGTAGGGGCATCTTGCTGAAGCTCACTCTTCTGCTTGGTCTCCTTGGCATCCTTCTCCAGGTGCCTGGCATTAAGCACTGATGTCCTCCTCGTGTTCCCTGATGGTTCACAGTCTGGTCACCTCCTCCTGGAGCTCCCTTACCCAGTCCTCCAGAGTCTCCATCAGTGAGCACATCCCACAAATGGGAATGCCTGTACCCCAGATCCCAGCCTCCAGCAGACGTTCCAGGCAGCCTCCACAGCCTGGGGTCAGGAGCATCATTTGCGTGGAGGCCAGGACCATTCATATATATATAAGTATGTGTGTGTTTCCCTTTCGGAGAATGACCTGCAACATTTACTGAATTCCTTTGCCCATGCTGAATCCCTTTTTGGCCTCTGTATTACTGTAAAGAAAAGCGAAGTCCTGTACCAACCACCATCTGGCAGAAATCCATCACTTCCATCACCACCAGTAATAAAACTGAATGGCAAACAATTAAACAACATGAAGTCATTCTGCTACCTAGGTAGCATAGTTATCAATGATACCAGCATTGACAAAGGACTTTCAGCATGCTTAGGCTAGGGACAGACATTACATATAAACCAGCTTAAATGATCAGAAACTGGTTTAAACCTGTAACAGAACACATGTTCAGTACACATAAACCAGTTTGAAAATGGCTAAAACTGGTTTGAGATAAACCTGGCTGAATTTAGTATCAGACTTAACCGATTTGGGTCAAACTGGTTTATGCAATGTCTGTCCCAGACCCCTTGCTGGTTTAAGCTAAATCAGACTCCCCCAGCATCCCGGCATGTTCTCGGGGCTGGGCAGGGCTCTCTGTTCCACAGCAGGGCTGACCCCTCCTCTCTGCTCCCTGGCTGCAGCTCTGGCAGAGACTGCAGGAGTCTGCCTGGCTTCTGATCCCCCCTCCCCTCTAAGC
>NW_017729031.1:1626213-1630510 GCF_001723915.1 Gavialis gangeticus | reverse complement strand
CATCAGTGAGCACATCCCACAAATGGGAATGCCTGTACCCCAGATCCCAGCCTCCAGCAGACGTTCCAGGCAGCCTCCACAGCCTGGGGTCAGGAGCATCATTTGCGTGGAGGCCAGGACCATTCATATATATATAAGTATGTGTGTGTTTCCCTTTCGGAGAATGACCTGCAACATTTACTGAATTCCTTTGCCCATGCTGAATCCCTTTTTGGCCTCTGTATTACTGTAAAGAAAAGCGAAGTCCTGTACCAACCACCATCTGGCAGAAATCCATCACTTCCATCACCACCAGTAATAAAACTGAATGGCAAACAATTAAACAACATGAAGTCATTCTGCTACCTAGGTAGCATAGTTATCAATGATACCAGCATTGACAAAGGACTTTCAGCATGCTTAGGCTAGGGACAGACATTACATATAAACCAGCTTAAATGATCAGAAACTGGTTTAAACCTGTAACAGAACACATGTTCAGTACACATAAACCAGTTTGAAAATGGCTAAAACTGGTTTGAGATAAACCTGGCTGAATTTAGTATCAGACTTAACCGATTTGGGTCAAACTGGTTTATGCAATGTCTGTCCCAGACCCCTTGCTGGTTTAAGCTAAATCAGACTCCCCCAGCATCCCGGCATGTTCTCGGGGCTGGGCAGGGCTCTCTGTTCCACAGCAGGGCTGACCCCTCCTCTCTGCTCCCTGGCTGCAGCTCTGGCAGAGACTGCAGGAGTCTGCCTGGCTTCTGATCCCCCCTCCCCTCTAAGCAGGAATTCCACTGTCCCCTCTGCCTTACACAGACACACAGCTTTAGCTAGCAGACCACATGCTGGCTATGATCTGTGCTGTAGCAGATGGGACAAAGGCCAAATCATCAGGTAGTTGGTAATGTCCCTCTGTTTTCTTAATGGGGTGATAAACACTGAGCTAGGGGTGATAAAAAACTGTCATCAGTTCCCTGCTGGGCTGGTCAGAAGGGGGGGACCCCTCCCTAATTAGAGCATCCTGCCTAGGCCTGGCCACACTGCCCTCAGCTCAGCACTATGGAAGGGAAGGAAGGGCTGCTCTAATGCCCCTGGCTTCTAGCCTGAACCACTGCAGGCATAGGCCTGCATTTTTTCAGTCCAGAAGGATGTCTGGATGGTTACAAAATAGTTTAGTCTGGCCAAGTTAGACTAACCTGCAAAGATTGAATCAATTCAGGCTCAGGCTTTTTGAATGTCTGTCCCTAGCCTTAAAGTCAGCTGCCTCATCTTTTGGTCACCTACAAAAAAGACTATGGACAAGACAGGGTCAAAGTGGCTACAAAATGCTATACCAAGTTTACAAAACTGATTGCTCATTTGCCTCCTATACTCATTAGACACCTGTCCCCTTTTTCATCAGCATATCAAAAAACTTTACTGCTTGCTACAATGCCACCTTTACAGCTTACTGGGGATTAAATGGTCTGACAAAATCACCAACAATGAAGTACTATGACTGGCAGCCATGCCAAGTATAGAAGCCATGTTAGCAAGGAAGCAAATGACCTGGGTTGGCCACATCATACCTATGGACAAAAAATTGATTGCCTAAGAGAGTTCTGTACAGTGAATTTCAAAAAGTCAGCAAGAAGGTTGGCCATCTCAAACTCCGCTACAAAGATTGCATCAAGCAGCACATACAGTCTACCAGGCTGCATTTAACGACCTGGGAGGATATGGGCCCATAATAGATAAGCTTGGCACTCTGCTGTGAAGGAAGCAGAATGAGCAAAAGAACATCATTGTGCCACTTCAACCAACAGTAGGAGGGAACATAGACTCCAACTGGCATGTTTTCTGAACCCTACATGTGGAAACTGATTTCCAGTATCAGTAGTAGTCATACTAGAATTTGAGTGACAGGCATTATATATGTCTATGTATATAAAGCATTTATATTTTAAACTGATATATTATTGCAGTTTGAAAACAAGGAATAAATTATGTTTGGCCATCTTATGTATGTTTCCTCAAAACACCTGAAAGAAACAGACAAAGGTAATAATGATTTCTTTCAAACTGCTATACTAACGTATTTACTTATTAGTCCAAGAGTTTAAAGAACAGATCATTTGAAATATATATTTTTACAAGTTACCTAATTACTAGACTGCATTTCAGAAACCATACCTTTTTCATTATCCTTTATCACCTTCATACCACTTTTTTCATTTTATTTGCTAATAAGAAAGGTTTTCTCATATCTGTGACTGGCAGCAAAACATAACCCTCCTCACTTTACCCCTTCCATTAAAGAAATGGATAATCTCTTGTAATGTTGCTGCCTTTAAAGTAAGAAAAATTACAGAACTGTATTATTTTTAAGTTATAAAATAGAAAGAGGGGTAATTTTGTGCAAAATCTCCTAAAACTGTTTCTAACAGAGTCTTTTTACTGGTGAACTTTTGATAATGCAATCAGTTCTTGTATCCATTATTGGACCAACTACATAATTGGGAGAGACCTTAGGCAAGCTTTTGGAAACAAGGTACCCTTCTCTCCCAACTATACAGCTTGTCAGTCCTAAAAGCTGTACGCTGTCTGTCTGTTCATAACGCTTTATTTGCACTCTGATTGGCTGATGGAAACAACCAATCAGAGTGCGAATACAGTACTCAGACAGGAGGTGGCAGTGCAGCAGAATGCTCCCATGATGGTGGGGACACAGGGGATGGAGCGGGGCCTGCCCTGCTCCCTGGAGGTGGAGGCAATGGAGCAGATGGAGCACCCCCCTTTGCTCCTTGGAGGTGGCAGCAGTTGCGGGGGGGAGCAGGAACAGGACGCTTCATGTGGGGGCGAGGCCAGCAGCACTGGACTCATCCCCCTCTCTGCTCCCAGCAGGTAGAGAATACGGAAGGTGGGGGGGCTGAGGCCAGTGCTGCTGTGATGGAGGGGGAGCAGCAGACCCGAGCTAATGCAGCAGCAGTGGGGGAGAGGGGAGGAGCAGGCCTGAAGTGGGGGAAAAAGCAGCTTGCTGCAGGGTGGGGAGCAGAAGACCCAGGCCAATGTGGTGGGGGTGGGGGGATGGAAGGAGTGGGCCCAGCCCCAAAACAGTGGCAGAGAGGGTGGGGGTTGTGCAGGTTCCAACCCGGCCCCAAAATGGAGGGTGGGGGGCAGCAGCCTGGCCCAGCCCAGCCCAGCCCTGAAAAGCTGGTGGGGAGGGTGGGGGCATGCCAGGCCCAGCCTGGCCCCAAAATGGAGGGTATGGTGGGGGGTGTGCTGGGCCCAGCTCAGCCTGGAAATGGCAGTGGGGAGGTTGCGGGGGGGCAGGCCCAGTCCTGAAACGGTGGCAGGAAGGTGGGGGGAGGGCCCAGCCCAGCCCCACAGTGGCAGTGAGGAGAGTGGAGGGGGCAGGCCCAGTGCTGGCCCCACAACATGAACAGGGAGGGTGGGGGGCACACTGGGTTCAGCCCGCCCTGGAAACAGCAGTGAGCACATTGATGGGGGGAGAGGGCCCAGCCCCGAAACCGTGGCGGGAAGGTGGGGCGGGAGAGGGCAGGTCTGGGCCCAAAGTGGTGGTGGGGAGGTGGGCCCAGCCCTGCTATGGCAGCAGGAAGGGGGGGAGCCAGGCCCTGCCCCATGGCAAAGTGCAGAAAAGGAGGAGCAGGCCCGGCCCCAAAGGAGGGGGCGGGGAGCCGGACGCAGGCCTCTATCCCCACCCGTCATTCTTGACAGGCAATTGGCTAGTAAAAAATTAGCCAAAAATCCTTGCCTCACACATTAAATTTGGGATTTTTACACTATTACTGCTAAAAAATAAAAAAAATTATAAAGCACAGAAGAATGTATTTGTTGTGGTATGCAAGAATTGAGAATAATTCACTTCTTTTGTAGCAAGTGAAATTACATGAAAACCTCTTGATGAAAAACAAGAAGCATCTTTTTTCCTAAAAAACCCAAATAATAACATTTACATTATTTTGTATACCTTCTATAGGGTGCACTACTGCCTACACTACTATGTCATCTCTAAACTAATCCAATAGTATCAAATATGACGCTCAGTGATCTGGAAGTTGTGCTCAAATACCAAAGATGAAAAACTAAAATTATGTATCTAGGATTGATTTAAACTCTTACTCCTATTTGGGTCCTTTATACAGGTACAAAAAGAATGGGAACACTATCAAAACAGAATGGAAACATTCTACACAATTTGGCCCTTGCTTTGCACAACTGGATCAAGCAAGGCTGCAGGGAATCAGCCTCAAAGTTTCCATCTCTTGCTTCCTGAAGAAACAAGGAGTGACAGTAGTGATCATATTTTCAT
>NW_017729031.1:1619379-1621213 GCF_001723915.1 Gavialis gangeticus | reverse complement strand
ATCTGAGAAGAACAAAAAGAATGGGAACACTATCAAAACAGAATGGAAACATTCTACACAATTTGGCCCTTGCTTTGCACAACTGGATCAAGCAAGGCTGCAGGGAATCAGCCTCAAAGTTTCCATCTCTTGCTTCCTGAAGAAACAAGGAGTGACAGTAGTGATCATATTTTCATTAATATATTATCCTGAAAAGACCACTATATTATTTGTGCTGTAGAGTCAAGGAAAAATATTAACAAAAATCTTCAGTTTCCTGGTCAGAGTCAACCAAAAGGATATGAAATCTACACATAAGAAAGGTGGTGGGGGAGGTTTATAATTTGTAAATAGATTAACAACTGGTAGATGGTTTATGTAGATGAAGTATCTATAGAAGATAGATTATCAACTGGTAGCTATTTACTTATAGCTGTTTTCAAGTGTTTCTTCTCGCTTTAATGCCAAACTGTCCACATGGAAATAATTTTGTTACATTTCTTTTTATTATACTGTAGTTAATAAACATCTAGCTACTATTGCTTCAAAGTAAATTTTAATTTTACAGCAGAACATGAAAATTAAAATGTTTTTAATACTCAATTTTTACTTTAAGTACCACAGTAAGTAACAATTTTAATAAATAACAGCTGAAAAATGAGCTCAGCTGATTAGTTTCAGTACAGTTACCTTTTGAAGTATTGTGGGTACACACTTATGTAATTTCTGATAAGCATAATTTCATTAAAACTCTGCTTTCAGAGACTGCCTCATAAATATTCAAGAGTAAGAAACTAACTAGCATGTTTATTATAAAAGTTTTAAGAGAACTTTAAAAAATATGTTTATCATATATACTAAAGGGTTTTTTTTCCAGCCCATTATCAGTTACCCTCTTTTTGCTGTGACTTGAATAAATGAGCTGTATGGAGAATTATCTAGTGGTTCTGGTCACTGTGGTGGATCTAGAGGTGCAGTGACAGGATTAAGGGTCAGAAGACCTAGGTTCTATTTCCATTTCTGAAACACTGTCTTGTTGTGCAAGCTTGCCAAATCTTGGCATACATTATATTTAAAATCTAATATAACATTCAGAAGTATCATCTGACTCCCCTGCACAAAACCCCAGGGGTTAGATCTTCAATTTGTATAACCTGCATAGCTCATTTAGAATAAATGAAACTGGGACAATATACATCCACTGAGGATCTGACCCTCTGTGAATACAATGAAACAGATACTGGTGCTTTTAATGTTGGATATGTGTTGGAACACTGAATTCCAAATGGATGAACACCTCTGCAATCTGGGTAATTTTTGCTCAAAAACCCAAGTACTCAAAACAACCATCTTTGATCTTCAATATGCCAATGACTGTGCTATCCTTATGCACACTGAGGAAAACCTCCAGACCATGCTGGATCTTTATGGAGAATCCTACCTAGTGTTGGGCCTCTATCTCAACATCAAGAAGACTAAAGTACTCTATCTACCTGCTCCAGGTCATGAATGTTATCCCCCCCTCCCCAAATTACCATGGAGGAAAAGACCCTGGAGGGATCTACCCCTTTGCCTACCTTAGTAGCCACCTCTCTCAGAAAGTGAACACTGATTAAGAGATCCAGCACAGGACTGGATCACAAATGCCTCCTTTGGGAAATTGCTTCAGCCTCTCTTTATTCATCACAATCTCCAGAGGGACACCAAGATCCAGGTCTACAAAGTAGCCATCATTCCCAGTCACCACTACAGATATGAAACATGGGTGACCTATCACCATCATCTCAAGAGCCTGAAGTTGTATCACCAACAATGCCTCCAGAAAATTCTTTGCATCAGATCTCTGCACAAACAG
>NW_017729031.1:1607929-1614379 GCF_001723915.1 Gavialis gangeticus | reverse complement strand
AGTGAACACTGATTAAGAGATCCAGCACAGGACTGGATCACAAATGCCTCCTTTGGGAAATTGCTTCAGCCTCTCTTTATTCATCACAATCTCCAGAGGGACACCAAGATCCAGGTCTACAAAGTAGCCATCATTCCCAGTCACCACTACAGATATGAAACATGGGTGACCTATCACCATCATCTCAAGAGCCTGAAGTTGTATCACCAACAATGCCTCCAGAAAATTCTTTGCATCAGATCTCTGCACAAACAGCAGCCTTCCTCCTAAAGCCAGTGTTACCAGAATTGAGTTGGTGATCCTCAGGCACCAATTTTGCTGGACCAAACATTGTGTGCAGATGTCTACCTCTTGATTCCCAAAACGAGTGCTCTACTCCCAGCTTAATAATGACCTGAGATCTTGTGGTGGCCAGAGGAAATGCTACAAGGACATATTGAAGGCATACCTCAAGAAAACAACTGCCAACATCAAGAGTTGGGAGGAGTTGGCTGCCAACTAACTAATGGCGTTGCAACCTCAACCAAGTGACAGACCTTTTGGAAGTGAAGTGTCTTGCCCTCAAAGCAGAGAAGAGAGAGTGAAGGAAGGAATAGGAGAAGAATCCCAGCCTGTAGCCTACTTTCCCCTGCAGAAAGGCATGCAACTTCTGCAGACAGGTCTGTGGTTCAAGGGTTGGACATTTAAGTCAACTCAAGACTCAATGAGCCATAGTAGAGATCATCCTCAAATCAAAGGATTGCCAAAAGCAACAACAATGATGAAGACACGTTGGATACATATGTATCCAACTTTTGGACACTAAGCTCATCCAACTGTATGTAAAGTTGGCCGAGTAAAAGATATCACCCAAGAAATCCTTGTGAAACACTGATACCGTGATAGATATACTGAATAGTCCCTCCCTCCACAAATGGTTCCTTCTCCACACACTATCTTAAGCTGGGCTGCTTAAGGAATAAGAGAATATTTATTGCCAAGTAAATGTAACAGAACATGCTCAGGTTATTTAGTACACAAATGCAAATGAATGTTCTTTCTATGCAAATATAAATACCATTTGTACATTTCCTTGTGTGCAGCTCAGCCTCCAGACTGAACATTTTTCTTATTTGATTTCTGTATACATGCTGAAAAATCTTTCTAGTTATAGAAAAATCTACAATTCCTCATACACAACTAAAGAAGACTCTTAAAGTTGAGTAGTCATGAGCTCTGTACCACTATTCTAAAACTCTTTTGTAATCTTTACTTTGTAGACTTTTGAAAACATTTGTGAGATTGAACATCATAAGGTCTACACATTTAAAAAACGATTCACCAGTCTGCTGCTGTGAATTACACATTGATTTTCTACCAAAACAGAAAAGTATCAAAAGAAACAGGAGTTACAGTCAGCACTCTATAACTTTTTGGAAAGAAAGTTAAACTTTAAAGTAGTGAAGAGATAATTGTACATTTCTTCATACTGTCACAGACACCATGACCTAATAGCTCCCAAACTGAAGTACTTACAAGCTTTACAAGAAAAATCCTCATTTGGCACCAGATTCAGAGGTACATTTGATCCATTTTTGCTTTGCTTTGCAAAACACTGGGCATGTAAAACAGCTACAAATTTATTTTAAGATTAAATCTGGTTTCATACAGAATTGTATCACCACAAGAGAGTTAAGAAGCCACAAGATACAACGGAGCCTGGAATGAAGTTTTTGTGGCATTAGGATAAAAGCTGGAGATGGAAAAGACCCTTTTCCCTGCTACTGATAGTTTAACAGACCCAATTATCCAATGCTATCTTTAATTTGTAAATATTGATTAACTATTAGACTGCCTTTTGTCAACTCCCATTTTTATGCTTTCTTCCATCCTTCCCTTCTGTTTGCAAAAGCATATCAATATATGTCTCCCAAATGCCCTTCCTTTCCTCCTTCAAAAGGTATTGGAAACATATCAGACCAGAAGATGTTGCATGTGAAATGACCACTTGCCACCCTGTGTATCTAGTTCTCCCTACCTTTACTCTTTTAAGCCAATTCCACAAAGAATCTAGTTGTACTCATGCTAATTTAAGTGCATGCCTAAAGATGGTGAGCCTATGCTGAAAACTCATTGAGGCAGGTATTACATTTATGTTTGGCACACTATATTTTGTGGCATGCTGTAATACCATACTTGTGGAACTACAGTACAGAATGGCAGTAATATCTCTCTTTCCTTCTTTGTTTAATGTTAGTGAAAGCTTTTTAAGATGAAAAAGACTGTAATTTCAAAGATTTAGCACTCCCTTCAAAAAAGCAAATATTTTTCCTTGCTCTTACTGTTTTATTTTGTACAGTTTGACAACTATGGGAAAAGCAAAATTGAACATTTACTTGCTTTTGATTCATAATAACCTGAAGGTGCAATTATTTTTTACTGGGTTCTTTAATTAATTGTGCATTTAATTATATTATTCTGTATCACTTATTTACATAAGCACACACCCCTACTGTATCTAGGCAGTGCAAACATGTATCTATAGCTTTAAAAAACACATTAGAATAATACTTGTGTATGTGTGTGTACATGCAGTTATGTATATTAAATTGCTCATAAAACCCAGAAGCAGAAAATGCCATGTGGCATTTTACATCAGACTGTTAGGAGAACCTAGTCATAACCTGATCTAGGGGCACGCCTTGTGCTGCTGCTAGTTGTCCCCAGGGAACACTCATGCCACACACTCTGGCATGCAGCAGGTTACCTTAGGTGGGGTAGGGGAGGCTGGGGCCAGCACTGGGCTGCCCCCAGCAGCATTACCTGGGGTCCTGGGGCTTCACAGGGCTGCAGCTGCATTGCTCCTGCTGCCCAGAGCCTGGCTGGCAGTGCAGCTGCATTGCTCCAGCTGGCCAGTCTCCAGCTTTGGGCAGTGCATGCTGCTGCTGCATGTAGCACTCCACCTTTTTTTTTTTGGGCAGGGGTAAAAAACCCCCTCCGTGCTGCTCCCTTGCAGAGCAGAGAACAACGGAACATGCGGTACATGGCATTCCAGATGTGTCTACCACGCCACATACTGCAAGACCCTGCTCATCTGGACACAGCCATAGATTCCACTGAATGAAGGTTTAGGTGTTAAACACAATGGAGCATTAGGTGTTAAACACCTATGAAAATAAACAATTGGGACTTAAATCCCTAAATTCCAAATTTCATATATAGAGACCTCTGCATCAATTGGTACAATAACTGCAGGGGTAGCTCCAGACTCCAAGAAATGTCATTTCACTTACCTTTGGCCTACAATAACAGAAAGGATGGAAGAAAAGCAGAAAGGGAGAAAAGCCTATTGCAAAGATCTTCAGAGTAGAAGGCCTGCTATTTTGAAATAGCAAAATGCTATTTTGAAATTCAACAAATTATAGGAATATGGGGAGGTAAGGTTTCAATACCAGTATGGATTTGCTGTGTTAAGTGAATATTTTAAGCAGAACTGATGCCTGACCAACAGAGCTTACTAAGTGAATAGAACTCTAAAACAGATCAATAAAGATCAGTTGCCCTGAAGCTTCAGTAGAGTTAATGTTTAAAGCTTAAGAGGTGGAAAAGGAATTGTTGAAAACATGGATCAAACTTAATCTTGGTCCTAATTCTTAACAAAAGAAAAATAATATAGTAAAAAATATTTCCCTGAATAAAAGTTCAAGGAATCAAAAATGGAATAAGAATGGAACACTTTAAAAACTGCATGTCAACAAGAGTTTTGAAAAGAAAGTTGTGGAGTGACCTTAATATGTAGAATAACCTCTGAGTCCAAGTAGACATAGAAAAGTGCAACGGCATTCAAAAATATATACACATTTCCAAAACAACTAGGTCTGATGTTATGAAGAAGTATGAGTGTGGCTGAACTTGATTAAAATAGAGTTTGGTTTGGCATGTGTGAATGGGACGGTGTCTTAGGCCCCCAATACATGTTACATGTAAGGCATGATTAACAAGTTAATTGTGCCTTAAACTTTAACCTGGACACATGTGCAACCCAATTTAAGGCATGATGATGCAGTAAACAAGCCACATTATGTGGAATAACCTTGTGGCTCATTTGTATCATGCCCTAAATTGAATGTGTGGCCAGGACATGTCACAACCCCATGTGCTGCCCAGCTGCGCAACATCTTTGGGGTACTGACAGGTCATGGTGTGCAGGGAGCCTGGCTACACTAGTCCAATGCTGGGCTCCCCATGCACAGAGAGCTGTTTTAACCCTGCGTGATGGCTAGCTGGGTGGATTCCCTCTGTGCCAAGCTGATTGTCCACTCAGACCAGGGACTGGTCTGGTTCCCAGCTGCAATTGACAAACATCTCATTTGTTTCCCCTTGTTGGTGCAGGGAGAACCCAGGCTCATGAGTCCAGGCTACCCCTGCACCAGCAAGTAAGGCACAATTGAGATCTGATCCCCAATCCCAAAATGATGTGCCCTGCCATGCACATGTGGGAAGAATGCTGCCCTCGCTTTGAGCCTCGTGAGGTGCAGGGCTCACAGTGGTGGCAGTGTTCCCCACACTCCCCCACTGCAAGCCCCATCTGAGCCTCCTCAGCTGTGGGGCTTGCAACAACAGGAGCCAGTGCAGGAGAAGCCCAGGATCATGATCCCAGGCTCTCCCTGCACCATCAATAAAGTGTGATGGGATCTAGTGTACGATACATACAGTTACTTACGTTCCTGCCATGCCTCATGTGTATGGCAGGAGGTGGGATTGTGCCATCCCTTTGTGCTTTCACCTGCACATGGAGAGGGACTATATATATACATATATATTATACACACACAAATACACACACACACATATATACAATATGAATCTTGAAATCAATGCTTGTTATATATGGTATAATAACATATCAAAGGGGTCCAGAAAGAACTGTTTTTCCCTTATCCCAAAGAAGATTATTTCATGATCTTTAAGAGATATCAAATAAAAACATCCTCAGAAACCATATGATTTAGAATAAGGAATGAAAATATGAACACCATGTTTTGCATTGTATTAGTTTTAATATCTAAAATCGATATTAAATAGTAAATACTATTGCTTGTTTTAGGTCATTCAGGGCATGATCCTGTTTTCACTTAGGTATTTGCCATATCTTTGTTTGGCTTCATTGGCACAGGATCTGGCCTTTAATGCCTTGTAATTGTTCCCCAAATTTCTGAGAAAGTAGGCTGTCTCCTAGAAAAGCTTATGCTTCTCTGAACTAGTTAGTATCTAAGGTGCTACTGTACCTTGCCTTCTGCCTGAAGCAGCAGTTGATATTGTAAAGGAATGTAGCTTTAGGGCTTGACTGTAATGTAAAAGAAACTGCATTGCAGGTTCTGTTTACAATACTATTGCTCTGTCATACAATCAAAGCAGAATTTTGTCTTTAGTTTAGAGAGGATCTCCAAACTGTGCTGTCTAGGGACAAAGTGAAGTATCTACATTAAACAACTGATTTGGGATAACCAGATAACTGGATAACCAGATCTCTGATCTTATTTTTTTGTAGTGTAGAGCAGCCTTAGGGACATCAAGACCCTGTTGGCAAGTGACCCTTAAATACATCTTTAGTTTGGATGAAGGGACTTGTTCACCACTGTTATGTCCTCTAGTTCTCAGTTTCAGTGCTCCTTATTTATGTATGTTTGCCTCCTCTTTAACACACTTGCAATAGCTTCTCTTTAGCTCACTGCACGTCAGCCTCTTATCTTGTATAAGATCATGAATGTCTGGGACTAAGATGCATCAGGAGATGTTGCCAGGGGTTATTTGGAGTCAAGAGCAGGTTAGCATTATGTTTTATGGCAGTCTTTAAAAAAAGTAACTATGCTACAACTCAAGTTCAAGTACTGATTCAAGTTGTGCACTTCTTCTGACTTGTTCAATTTTAGGCATGATACAAACAATCCACAAAACTATTATACATTATATTTTAAATGTCTGCCTGGCTCCTTTACTAAATCATCACAATATAATATGTCTTTAATGTGTAGCAGGTTTATTATTTATGGTGCAATTAACTCCTTAATCACAGCATAAATGCATCTTGTGGCAGAACCCTAAAAAATCCCCCCACCCACATTAAAAAATAATAAAAGCACACAAAAATAACTACCTGCTTTTGACATTTTAGACTATAAACAAATGTAGATTACATAATATAATTTTAATGCAGGATCTGAAATCTGCAAAAATGTCTCTTTAAGTAGGACATTTATCCTGCTGACTTTTGTAGAAAAACTTGCTTACTTACAACATCTTAGCCAATGTGAGAAGAAGGTGATTAGGAACAGTCAACATGGATTCATCAAGGGTAAGTCATACCTGACTAACCTGATTGCATTCAATCATGGCTGGCTTTGTGAACGCCTTCAGGCCTCAGGTTGGGGAGGACCGGGTTAGAGAGCTTCTGGAGGGGCTGGACGCGTT
>NW_017729031.1:1589535-1607305 GCF_001723915.1 Gavialis gangeticus | reverse complement strand
AATGGGCACAAGTTGATGGAGAGGAGGTATAGATTGGACATCCGCAAGAACTACTTCACAGTTAGGGCGGCTAGGAGCTGGAACCAACTTCCAAGGGAAGTGGTGCTGGCCCCTACCCTGGGGGTCTTTAAGAAGAGGCTGGATGCCTACCTGGCTGGACTCATTTGAGTCCCGTTTCTCTTTTTGGGGTTTTTTTGTTGTTCTCCCGCCCTGGCGGGGGGTCGGGCTAGAAGATCTACTAGGTCCCTTCCAACCCTTAATCTATGAATCTATGAATCTATGAAAAACGTGGGAAGAGCAGTGGACATGATACACCTTGACTTTAGGAAGGCTTTTGACAGCCTCCCATAACATTTTCTCAAGCATGCTTAGGAAGTACAGGTTGGATGAATGGACTTTAGGTGGATAGAAAACTGGCTGGATCATCATACTCAGAGGATAGTAATCAATGGCTCAATGTCTAGTTGGCAACCGGTATCAAGTGGAGTGCCCCAGGGGTCAGTTCTGAGGCTAGTTTTGGTCAATATCTTCATCAATGGCCTGGAAGATGGGATGAAGTGCATCCTCAGCAAGTTTGCAGATAATACGAAAATGGTGGAGTAGTAGATATGTTAGAGGGTAGGGCTACGATTAAAACAGACCTTGACAAATTGGATTGAACCAAAAAAAAATCTCATGAAGTTCAATAAGGACAAGTGCGAAGTCCTGCACTTAGAATGGGATAATCCCATGCACCAATACAGGCTGGGGACTGACTGGCTAGACAGCCAGGGATCTGGGGGTTACAGTGGACAATAAGCTAAATATTAGCCAGCAGTGTACCCCTGTTGCAAAGAAGGCTAATGGCATACTGGGCTGCAGTAGTAGAAGCATTGCCAGCAGATCAAGAAAAGTGATTCTTCCTCTCTATTCAGCACTGGTGAGGCCACATCTAGAGTACTGTGTCCCGTTTTGGGCCCTACACTATGGCAAGGATGTGGACAAATTGGAGAGAGTTCATCTGAGGACAATGAAAATGGTGAGGGGGCTGGAGGATGTGACTTCTGAGGAAAGACTGAGGGAACTGGGCTTATTTAGACAAGAGAAGAGGAGACAGAGGGGACTTAATAGCAGCTTTCAACTACCTGAAGGATGGTTCAAAAGAGGATGGAGCTGGACTGTTCTCAGTGCTGGCAAGTGACAGAACAAGGATCAATGTTGTCAAGTTCCATCAAGGGCAGTTAGGTTAGATATCAGGACAACTTTCAGCACAAGGAGGATAGTAAAGCACTGGAACAGGTTACTCAGAGAAGTTGTGTAACCTTGCAGGTTTTACAAAAATCCTTGGAGGTTTCTAAGGCCTAAACAAAGCCTTGCCTGGGATAATGTATTTGGGGATGGTTCTCCTTTGAGCAGGGGGTTGGGCTAGATGACCTTCTCAGGTCCCTTCCATCCCTAATTTTCTTTGAGTCTATGATCTTCAGCCAGATCTCCACAGCAAAGTTCATATTTTGACTAAAGAAAGAAACAAAACAAAACAAAACAAAATCCCTTCTATCCTATTGTGACAGGGGCAGGCTTTCATGCCTGGTGCAAGCACTGGCCTGCCCCCTGTCTACAAGTCAGCCACCCACCTCACTCTCCTGCCACGCCTTGGTATAATAATATTGATGTGATAATTGGGCAGGAGGCTGCCCATTATACACTCTGATATTGTGCGGGCTACCCACGGCTCTGTTTCACCCCTACACCGCAGCCCAAGCCTCACAGATAGTGTCTCAGACAGCTAACTCAACCATCCCCTTTGCCTATTAGCTGTAGCCCCTTCCCTGGGACCTTCGGCTTTCCTTTAAGCCCTAGCCCCATCTCAGACCAGTCGGGTTCCCGAGCTTCTTTGGTCTATATGGGCATCCCTCGCAGTGGGCCCCTGGCTCTTTGGACCCCTATCTGGGTCCTGGCCCCAGCATTGACCAGTTGGGTCCCTCAGTTAGGTATAAGCCTTCTGCCTGCACTCAGGGATCAGGGTCCCCCATCCCTGGCTCAGGTGCTTCACAAATTGTGCCTGGCCCAATGGGGTTGCTCACTGTGGCAGGGTGCCTGCTACTTTAAGGGCCTGAGCTACTTTAAGGTGCCTGGTTGCAGCAGCCATTTTAAATCCCTGGCTGCCTTTATAACTGGATTTGTTCCCTGGCAGAGGAGGCAGCAACTTCACCTGGCTACAAGGCCACTGGTATCATCCTGGAGGTAAGGGAGGAGTTTTAGGGGATGGTTAGGAGGCTTCTGGTCCTGGGCATGACCTAAAACTGCACCCTGACAGCAGTGAGTGACCTGGTGAGGCTCTCAGTGGTGCAAGAGCCCCCAGGAAATGCCAGGCTAGTGACCACCCCAGTGAAAGGCGAGTAGGGGCACCTTAACCCCAGCCCTCACCTTTGGGTGGGTAGAGAGTAACATCTATAGCCAAGCACAATGACCTCCTGCTCCAGGGAGGGGAGTCAGAGTCCCTGTGGGACCCTGGAGCACCATTCATGGTGTGTGCAAGGAGAATAAGATCAAAGGAAGGAGTAGAGGCCAGGTAAGCTTCAGGAAGTGCCTGAGCTCGTTGGGGAGAGACCCTGCAGGGCCAGGCACGCTCCCCGAGCACCTGAGCTGGGAATGAGGGAACCCCACTCCATAAGCTCAGGCAGGAGGTAAAGACCCTGTTGAGGGACTTGAGTGGTCAATGCTGGGGCCACGACCTAAGGGTCAGAAGTGCCAGGGACCCACCACAAGGGACACCCATGATGAGCACAGAAGCTTGGGGTCCCAACTGGGCCTGAAATGGGGCCAGGGCTTACGGAAGCCGAAGTCCCCACGGTTGGGGGCCACAGCTAATAGGGCGAAGGTGAGGGTTCAGCTAACAGTCTGAGATGCCATCTGCAAGGTTTGGGCCATGGTGTAGGGGAGGTATGGAGCCGCAGACACCCCCCTAATATCAGGGTGCAACAGTTTGCAGCCTCTCACCTTAATTAACAACTTATTAATTACCACCAAGGCGTGGCAGGTGAGACAGGCAGGCAGCATGCCCAGAGGCAGGTGGGGAGCTAGCTGCAACTACTGAGGGATGTCCACCTCACCACACACACCCCAGCAGGCTCAGGTGCTTTAAGAAGCTTACCTGGCCTTCCCTGGATTAGATGGATCATATAACCCACCTGAAGGTGAGGGCTGGGGTTAAAGTGCCCCTACCCGCCTTTTACTGGGGTGGTAACTGGCCTGGCATTTTCCTGGGGTTCCTGCGCCACTGGGAGCCCCACCAGACCACCCCTTCCTGGCAGGGTGCAGTTTTAGGTCATGCCCAGGTCCAGAGCATCCTGCTCCTACCTGCAAAATGTTCCCATGCAGCAGCTCAACCATGCAATGTTTCTTGCCTACCTCCCAGCAGCAAACTGCTCTTATTTATATAGGCGGCCAGAATTCTAAAATGGCTGCCGAGATCAAACACCTGCTGAGTGCTTGATCTAGCGTTTAAAGGGGCAGGCACTACTGGTGCCCTGCCACACCTGTCCCATCAGAAACTAGAAGTGTCCCTTGCCATTCTAGCCCTAGCACAGTAGCCTGGGTCCTCCTTGCAAGCAGCTGTTCCCTTCATGCCTTACTTTCTCCTCTCTCTTATTTCCTCTTCTGGGAGCTTTTAAAGATCCTGGTGGATCATCCCTAATCACCCAAATACCCAACAGCTGGGTTTTCCTAACAGGGTTGACTATTCCTCTTTAAAGAAACAGATCACCCTATTGCAGTCTCCTCTTATTTCATTCACAAAAAGCCAAATATGATGATAACTAGTTACAAGTGGAGGAAGGGAAAGCTCCATCTATACCACAATATATAATACCAGATTTGGTTATATTGTTTTGTACCCCATCCAAGTTGCAGTTTAAGCAGACCTAAAGCTCTGACATTTTTGTTTTATACCTACACAAGACTGCTCCAGAAAACAGCTGTGTTACAACCTGGATATGATGGGTAGGAATCACTACAGAACAGGAAGGAAAAAATTACTAATTTTTAATGTATCCTAATTTAGTGAGATTAAACAAAGCAGACTAAGAAAAGTTAATACTGGTACTGTATTCATGTTTTTACCTTTCTCTGTCTTTAAATGCTTGTTCAGCCATTAATTTCTTTAGTTCTGCCAGGCATAGAAGATCCTTCTCTTCTAGTTCTTGCCATTTTTGTTGTTTCTCAGCCCAATACTTTCTCACCTAAAGTTTGAATGAATGCAGTATACAAATTAAAATAGCAGTTACTTATAAACTAAAAAGAGAATTATCAATGCGAAAAGATTGAAGAGTTAAAAAAAATATGACATGTTGTTCTTTTGTATGTTTATTTTAGTATAGCATATTGCTTATGTTGATAGGAAACAAGAACAAGTCACATTCTAATGATTCAAGGTGCAAAAATTGGTTTTGAGAAGCAACAGCGTGTGAACCACAAAAATTGAATGAAACAATTATTGACTAGAATGTATTATACTGTCCTTTCTCTTTCCATTCTACCCAACAACAGCAAGTACAGAGAACAAGAAAGCAAAACAATTGTCAATCATGACACTTCATTCCAGTTAGAAACAACAGTAACTCCAAATGTCAAGAGTAGAAATGCCAGACACAGGATAGAATAGGATAGGACAGGACAGGATAGCATAGGAGGAGAGAAGTGGGAATGATGACACACACAATTGAATGTGAATTATTTTCCTTTCTTATTTTCCTCTTCTCTTGTCTCACTCAGTAACAGTGATTACAAAAAATAGGTGTTACAGGAATAACCAAATGAGCTGCGTGGGTTTATTTCAGATGCTGGGAATGCCAGAGCTGCCCTGACTGACATTGCTTTTGGTGTGACAGGAAATGCCAAATGAAGGTGAGAGTTATGAATAGGTAAAAGTTTTACAAATTCAGTGACCCTGAAAATTGTCATGCTGCTTACTGAATGGCAGTTAATAACTTTCAACAGATACTTTTGTCCCGATCAAATGCTAAGAGGAAAATGTCTTTAATTCACAGTAGTCCTTATGGCCTACAGTCCCTAGTGTTGAAGCAAAGTTTTGAATGTAAGTGCTGCCAATGCTGGAACTTAGTTTGGCTGCGAGTGGAAAATTCCATACAGGATCAGAGCTGCCCTTTCTATAACCTTTACAGCTGTCAATCAGCCATGACCCAGTTTCCATCTTGCACATGCTCAGTAGGTGAAAAGTCTCTAGCTGGACACAGACTCAGAAGAGACTTCTCTGATGTCAGGGGACTAGAACTTTCTGGCCTAGGAGCAAGCTAATTGGCTACAGTTTCCCTATAAAAGTTCATGAGCCCCCACCTGAGTGTGGGTGTGTGGTGGTGAGTTAGGTGGAGATAGTTTTGGAGTAGTGGGTGCTGAAGAGTTGGTCCTACGGGACAATTATTTAGTGAGTTTAGAGGAGATTACCGTATTGAGGGAGAGAGAAAGCTTCCTAATTTCTATAGAAGGCTTCTCCTCTATTGTTGATTCTATTAACTTCATGTTAATCTTTGGTGGTTGCTGAGACAACGGTCAGGACTCATCTCTACGATCAGCCCGACTCTCCAGACTTCTCATTTACAGCATTCTTGAATTGGCGTCACGAAGGACATTGGACAGTTCACCTGTTACAGTTTGTTTGTCTGTGTTCCAATATATGAGCTGTTGACCAGCCCTAGGACTAACCAACAGGCAGCCGCACCTATCCCAGTGGGGTAGAATGCAAGGGCTTGTTGGGGAACCCTGTGGGCCAACAGACCCCTTTGTGTTGAAATTGTTAAAAGACTGTAACTGAAGAATCATCACCTACGCCTACAAAGCGTAAGTTAAATAAAACCCTTATTAAGTTGGAACCAAGAACGATTCGCGAGTCTCAGTTCTCCTTGCCAGAAAACCCGGCCTGTTTTCGTGTTCAATTGCCACCCCGGCCCACCATGACACTGGGGCTTCGTTCATCCCCCAGGGACACCTAGTTGTATTATCCCTCTAGACAACTAAACTGAATAGCTTTTATAAAACTTTGAATGAGAGGAAAGTAAAAATTCAGCAACTCTGTGACATCTAAGGAATGAAGTCTCTTTGTTACAATGAAGAAGGATCAAGATACCATATAAATAAAACAGCAGGTCAATAAAACAAAATTCCAAATTCTTCTCTTGAATTAACTCAAGAGAATCCAAGTCTTTTAAACTCAGAGCAGTTCTTTGAAGATAAGAAGAAGGAATCAGAAGCAAACTTAATCTTAACAGTCTGCAGCATGGGATGACCTCAATTAAATACACTATCTTAAGGTAAAATACCTTCTGAGATATATCTCCCAAAAATCTGAATGGGAACTCATGCTAAACGAAGGCACTCACAAGTTACTGACCAGTTCTTAGGTCTGTGAAAGATATGAATAAAGCTCTTCATCAGAGGGAAGAGAACAAAATGCTTTACCTTTGAAGGGACTACAGGTATTTGAAATGAGCCTGGAAAGAGTTGACCTACAGACACAGAACAACGTTTTTAAAAGTTATAGCATGGTCCCTTAATTCCTGCTACTTAAACAATAAAAAGGCTGCATTAGAAGTCTTCAATTTGAGGTAAGCAACTGAAGTAGGGATGGCTGCAGTCAGAGAAAGCAAAAAGATAGGCTATAGGATAGCAAAATAGCTGCTTAGGAGCTAGCTGCAAGACAATAGCACAGAGTCCCAGGCAAGTAGGAAGGCAGGGCACTGGCAGAAGTGACATTTTGTCATGCAGTTGGACCCTTCAAAGTGCTCTACGGCTGTGCCCTGACAGAAGTACCTACCTGCAGAGTGCTTTAAAAGTGTCTGATTGCATGACAAATGAACCTTCATTACATAAGGGTTCAGATGAAGGCGCTCCAAAGCGGAATGCTTTCAATTAACTTCTGTCAGTGCATGCTGGGACCAGGGTTGGGCTGATGCAGCCCCCAGCCCTGGTGTTGTCTTCAAGATGGGAGGCAGGAAGGGAGAGGAGGGAGTCTGGTCTGGGGTTTGCCCAGCTTGCACTTGGGGAGGGGCAGTGGATTGGAGCCCTCCCACCTCAGGAGAGCTCCAATCCACCCCACCCCACCCTCCAATGCAGGCTGGGCAAACCCCAGACCAAAATCCCTCCCCTTTCTTCCCCCCTCTCCCATCCTGAAGACAGCAGCAGAGCTGGGATAGGGGGGTAGGGCTAGGGGACAGAGGCTGCAGGCATGCAGCCAGCTCAAAACTGGAGCTCGATCCCCCAACCCCCCAGACCCAACAGAGAACATCTGTTGGGATGGGGAGGGGGGAAATCACTGTAAGTCATTGCACTTCCTGTACAGCATTATGAGTTACAGCAGGGTACTGCATGTCTGTCAGCATCCACAAAGTGCAACAAATCAGGGCAGGCTGCTTATTAAGCTGAGGGCACACACCTGCAACTGGTCAAGGGATCACCAGACTGGAAGAGGTAGAGCCTTGGCAGATAAAAGCTCAGGTCCTGACCCAGGCTCTCCATGTGGAAAAAAAAAATCTGGCACAGAGCTAAAAGACAGTTGGAACTGTGAGTGGGCCCAGGAGGGCCAGGGCTGGGAGAAGCCAGCTAAACAAGGTAGGAGCTGAGGAAAGTCTGGAGAGAAGCATCTGGCTCAACTGATGATGTTTAGGGTTTTGATTACTGTAGGCTTTTAGACTAGAGGACTGGATTGTGGCTGTAGGTGTGGACAGGAGACCATGCATCAGGGTGCTTATGGTGCTCTGTGCCCTGCAAGAAGCAGGGTTGCAACTTGGCTAAGGCTGAGAGAGCTGAAGCCTTAATAAAGATGGGCTAAAGCTGAAATAGTTGAAGCCAAGACAGAGGAGTTGAAGCCCTAGAGAGGCTGAAGCCATGACAGGGCCAGAACCCATGGAAGAGGCTGAGGCTTAGAGGGCCAAAGGTGACAGCCAGAGGAAGGGGGCCAAAGTTGTAAAGGGCAAAACCTGAACAAAAGGGATAAGGGACTAGATTTACTAACTGATGGTGACTGACATTTATGAAGCATGGATGTGGCTATGGGAGGCCACAATTAATGCTCTTAAGGCAATTTAGTGGCTTAAGGCACAGAAAGAGCCACGGGTGGTGCCTGAAGGACAGGGTAAGGGCCAGAAGGGCACAGAATAGTTAGATAGCAGATTAAGGGTCCAGAGAGCACCCAGTAGGACCATGAGTTTGGTTAGGCCAATTAAAGGCAAGTTGGTGGTAGCCTCCCAATTCATATAGATCAAGGTGTGGTAGGAGAAATAGTGGAGGAGTACACTGAGGATCTGGAGTGGGGCAGGTTTTATGTGGTCACCAGGGAGTGCCACAGCCAACCTCAGAGGCCAGACCTGCTATAAGGTACCTAAATTGCATCTAAGACCTATTAAGGGTCAATAGAAGTTAAGTTATATCTGTAATGTAGTCACTACAGTACACTGCTGTCAAAAGAGTTTTACCCATGCTGCCTCAGCAACTAATAGTGGTCTCATTATAAAAAAACAGAGCTCCATACAAGCTAAATGCCTAAAGTGTTCAGCCTGCTTTTTCAGGTGTGTTTTGCTCCTATGGCTACAATGCTAGCAGTATTCATGCTAGTTAGCGTAAGGTTACCTTGGGCATTTCTACACTACTCTGCAATCACAACACTGAATCCAAGGCAGACTCTCTAGGCTACTAGTCATGTAGGCCCCTTTGAACCTTTACCTTTCAGCTGCAACCACTAAAAGTCTTGGCCATCATCCTCTCAGAAGAAACAATTTACTTGGCACTCAATCAAGTTGGAAGGGGCAGTTGATTCTAAGTTCCTTTCCTAGACAACATAGCAGCAAACCCTAAAAAAATGAGTGCATGCAGTGGCATAAGAAATAGAGTTGGTGCCTAGGGCAAACCTTGCAGTGGGGAGGGAGGGGTTGGTGCTTAGTTCTGACAGTGGGAGCAGAGGAGCATGTAAATTATGAAAACAGGGGGATGGGTGCAGGTTGTAAATTATGAGAGCAGGGGAAGGGGTTCAAGTCCTCAGAATTAAGGAGGGAGATGCATGGTTCTGAGAGTTAGGGGAGGGTGGGTGGGACTTGCAGCAGGTTTAACCATGCCAGGACCTCCTGAACAGTTCCTTGTCTGAGCTGCTGCCTCCATGTGCTCTGCCCATCCCAACTGTTGTTCTTAAAGCAGCAGCTGGGGACTGTTTTGGAGCTCCCAGTACAGCTATGCTGTCCACTGGGTATGTATTCCACTGGGGTGGGGAGCAATTATGGCACCCTCCTAACCTGGTATCCAGGGTAGGTGCTTCTTTTTGCCCACTTCTACATATGCTACAGAGTATATTTGTGCACATGCACTTCCCTTACAAACCATATACTATTGTGCAATGATAACATAGCAACTCTTTCCTGATGGTGGAATTATCTGGCAGGTCATAGTAACTGTCTTCAAGCAATTATTTGATCTGCAAACAACCACAGCACAGCTGATGAGTTTACTGAGCATCCTTCATTCAAGCTAAGTGAAAGAAACAATTAAATGTTTCCTTATGTAGTGGGAAAGGCAAGGATTTCTTAGGGTGATATCTTTTATTAGACCACCTATATAGCTGGGTTAAAGTTAGACAAGATTTCAAATGTAAGACATTTTTCATCATGCCTCTGATCTCTTTACATAGTGTTTAACTGGAAACAATAAGAAGTCACAAACTAAGGCACTAAGCTATATGACTGAGCAAATTTAAGTATGTGGAACTGATTGTAAATGCAGGATATTGACCAGTTGCAGCAGCCTGGTGTGTCTATGTCTATGATCATCAAAAAGCAAGAAGCATGACTCTGGGAGGAAGCCAAAAGACAGAATTATTTTTAGGCACAGTACTTGTTGGAAAGGCAGAGTTGAATTTTTGAGCAAAGAAACTACATGTTATTGCTTGTTCCTTTGGGCTAGAGACAGATATTCAAAAAACTGGGGCCTGAGTTGATTCAATCTTTGCAGGTCAGTCTAACCTGCTTAAGTTGAACTGATTTGCAGCTGCATAGGCATTCCCTCTGATGGAGGAAATGCCGGCACATGCCTGCAGTTGCTCAGGTGAGGAGCCAGTTCATGCTCCCTGACACCATGATAGGGGCTGCTGCCCCCATCATGGTCGCTGCCCCCTCACTGCTCCAGCAGCCAGGTGGGGGCAGGGCCAGAGGCTGGCCAGCAGAGCCTGTTGGGCAGGGGACAGAGAGCAGGGTTATTCCCCACCTCTGCCCCCAGGGTTCTGCAGCATGGTCTGCCCCCCCCAACCACCACAACTACCATTTGCTCTGTGCCCAGGGTGGAGTAAGGGTGTCCCCTCCCTACAGTGTCTGGCAGAGGGGGCTTATTCAACCATTTGCCCCGGGCACAGAGTGAGTGGTGGCAGCAATGGTTCAGGTGGAGAGGCCCCACTGTGGTCACACAGGAGAATAACTCCTGCCCCCCTGCCTAAGGGGTTCTGCTGGCTTGCCTTTGGTCCCACCCCTGCCTGGCCACTGAAGTGGCAAGGCAGGAGTGAGCAGGATGAGGGGAGTAGCCTCTGTCATGGTGTCAGGGAGTGCAAGCCTCTTTCCAGCAGAGGGGAGCCCCGGTGCTGTTACACTCAGTCCGGCACAGCTCTGCCCACTCTGCAGCACAGTCCCCCACCGGGAAAAGGCTCATACTCCCTGACACCATAACAGGGGCTGCTGCTCCCATCAAGGGCCCTGCCCCCTTGCCGATGCAATAGTGGGGATGGGGTGCAGTCAGAAACCAGGAAGCAGAGCCCCTTAGGTGGGGGGCAGGAAGGGTGGTTATTTCCCCTCCCTCTGGCATCTGGCAGAGGGGGCAGTAGGGAGCTTATTCCACCATTTGCCCCAAATAGGGAGTGAGCAGCAGGGGTCAGTGTGGGCAGACCCAGCCGTGGTCCCCCAGAGGTAGTAGGGGTAGAGGGGAGAACAACCCCCTCCCTGTCCCCTCTGCCTCGGGGGCCATGCTGGCCAGTGTTTGGCTGCACCCGGCCCTGCCGCTGCAGCAGCAAGGCAGCGCCTGCAGACCCAGCTCAGGTCCCTGCCCGTGGGAAAGGGAGGGGGGAATTAAACCCCTCCCTGGACAGTTCAGTCAAGTCTACTGCCCAGGCTGACCATGCCCCTGTCACTGGAGCAGCCAGCACAGAGAAGTGCAGATCTGTGCTGGTGGGACAGGGGAGGGAAGGGGAGAATAAACTTCTTCCCTGCTCCCCTCTGGGCCAGTGTCTGGCCAGACCCATGCCCCTGCCTGTCGCTGCTCAGTCTGGGCAGCAGAGGGGCAGCTACAGCACAGCAGCCAGCCCAGGGAGCATGCTGGAATGCTGCGGGACTCTGATTTAACTTAAACCAAGAAGGGGATTGTGACAGAACTGCATAAACTGTTTTGAACTCAATCAGTTATGTGTGATACTACATTCGGGGCGATGCACAGGGGATGCACGTGGGTGCACGTGCACCCCCTGTGCATGGAAGTGCACCCCCTGCAAAAAAGCACCGCTGATACTGTCAGCAGCACCTGTGGGCGGTCACTGCACACCACCCCACTGCCAATGGCATCTGCAGGCAGTCCATGATTGCCCCTGGCCACCGCCAGGAGTGGCACCTGCAGGTGGTTGCCAACCTGAGTTCAGTGCTCACCACCCCCACCCCCACTGCCGACAGTGCTGGCTGCATCTGCGGGAGATCCCCACTCATCGCCAACAGGCTCCTGCCGCTGCACTCCCGCCACCACCAGCACAGCCGTACCTCCCCCCAACCACCAGGGGATCGCACTGTTCATGATTACATTCAACCAGGCTTATCTCAAACTGGTATCAGCCATTTTCAAACTGGTTTATGTGCAGTGACTGTCTGTTCTATGACAGGTTTAAACCAGTTTCTGAACACTTAAACCAGTGTACATATAATGTCTGTCCCTAGCTTTGAGCACATATTTTGTATATACTTGTTGTAAATTAACAATCTTGTAGCAAAGAAATATCTGAATCCTGTAATAAATTTCTTGTAATGGAAGCAATCCTAATAATCAGCTAATTTCTGGGACCCAAAAGGCAACAAGAAAAACTAAGGCCAAGGTAGCAGGATGGGGACATAGATTGTTCAACCTCTTGATGTCTAGGTCAGAAAAGCACTGGGTCTCTGAAATAAGAGAGACCTACAACAAGTCAGTAACATTACTAGGGATGGGTGAGGGGGGCATCTGTGCCAGGTGCTAAATTAGGAGGGGCATCAGAATGGGTCCCCACCCCTGTAGAGTCTGTGTCCTGGCAGCATGCCCATGCTGGGGCACACAGCAGCGGCGGCAGCGGCAGCTCAGCCAGGGACTGTTTAGAAGTTCCTGGCATGAGTAGTACTGCTTTCTCATGCCACTTCCTGATCCCACACATGGTTTGCCTGAGTGCCAACTCTGCTTGCTGTGCTACTGGTTAGGTATTCAGGGACTACAGTGAGATGGTGGCAAAAGAACCTGTACAGAATAGAACAGTTCCTGAGAGTCACTGAAACTCATAAACTGTGCCTTCAATGCAAAAAAAGGTCCATTTTAAAGGGCAAGATAACTTACATCCAATAGTTACCCTTCTGTAAAGCACTAAAGGAGGAATTATATGTAACTTTCACCACAAGACTGCTAGGTAAGGTCAACAGTATCCCATTACCTATAGTTGACATTTTCTAGTTTCCCCTCATGATATAATTACAGAGTCTTGTCTCCACTAGAATTTTACATTGGGACAGGCAACACATAAGTTATCCCACCTTGAATATACATCTTTTTGACAGTAAAACAAGCCATAAACCTTACAGAGCCTCTTTCTGTGGAGGAATCAAAAGACTGGCTGCCAAACTGACTAAGCAAACAAAAGGGACATGAAATCCTGTACAGAAATTAAATCTAGCCTTATGAATAGAACTTGGCCCTATGTAGGAGACGGATTGATTCAGGAGCAGAGATACAGGTTAGGTTTAGTGGGGAGGATGGGTATTTCCTGTTCATTTTCCAGAAATTTCTATCATGTTAAACTCATTTTGGCTGTGAGCTAAATGTAGAAACTGTGGGATTTCTCTTTGTTACCCTTCCTCTTGCTCTTATCCTCTTCCATATTTCTTAATCTCTCTACACATACCTTTTCCTTCTTTTATGTGAAGGAACTAGAAGAAAAAGAAAGAAAGAAACACTCCATACTTCCAGGTCAGGAGGCAAAGAAATTTGGAAGTAAATAGATTGGTGCTTTTGTACTTCAATAGCCTTGACTGACAGACCTTTTGCCTCCCTGATCTTAATAGGCTATTCTGTTCTCTGCAATTGCTGGCTTGAATAGAAGAACAAACTATAAAAGAGTGCTAATAAAAAATGCTTCTAGCAAAATACAGAAAAATATTATCTTTAGGGCTAACAATCTACTTGTTGAAAAAACAGTTTTTGTGATGTCATGGATCTGCAATTTTAAAAAGTGACTACTTCAGAAATCATGATGTTACTGTATTTATTATAATTCCAAGATGAAACACTTATGACAAAATTAGGGTTATAAATACATTCCTATAATTCAGAGAGAAAAAACACTAATAGAATATGGCAATCTAATATTACAAAGAAGAATATAAAATCATTGCTCAGGCATGCAAGGATGATATTAGGAAGGCCAAGCACAATTGTATTTGCAGCTAGCAAGGGATGTGAAGGGGAACAAAAAGAGTTTCTACAAGCATGTCAATAAGCAAGAGGAGGATCAGGGAAAGTGTGGGTCCCTTACTGAATGGGGGAGGCAACCTTGTGACAGAGGGTGCAAAAAAGGCTGAAGTACTCAATGCCTTTTTGCCTCAGTCTTCACAGGGAGGAGGTGAGCTGCCAGCAATGGCAAAAGAACAGGTTAAAGACTGTTTAGAGAAGTTGGAAGTGTACAAGTCCATGGAGCTGGATGGGATGCACCTAAGGGTGCTGAGGGAGTTGGCAGATGGCTCTGCAATCTCACTGGCCATCATCTTTGAAAATTCATGGCAATCAGGAGAGGTCTTGAATGATTGGAAAAGGGGAAATATATTCTTTTTATTTTAAGAAAGGGAAGAAGGAGGATCCAGGGAACTACAGTACCATCAGCATCACTTCAGTCTCTGAAAAAAATTATGGAGCAGATCCTTAAGGAATCTATTTCTTAGCACTTGGAGGAAAAGAAGGTGATTAGGAACAATCAGCATGGATTCACCAGGGGCAAGTCATGCCTGACCTACCTGATTGCCTTCTATGATGACATGATTGGCTTTGTGGATGCAGGAAGATGGGTGGATGTGGTGTACCCTAATTTTTTAGCAAGGCTTTTGATACAGTTTCCCATAACATTCTTGCAGATGAGCTAAGGAAGTATGGGCTGGATGAATGGATAGAAAACTGTAATCAATGGCTCAATATCTAGTTAGCAGCTGGTATCAAGTGGAGTGCCCCAGAGGTTGGTCCTGGGGCTGGTTTTGTTCAATGTCTTCATCAATGACCTGGAAGATGGAAAAGAGTGCACCTTCAGCAAGTTTGCAGATCACACCAAGCTGGGGGAGTAGTAGATATGCTGGAGAGTAGAGCTAGGATTCAGAGTGATTTAGACAAGTTGGAGGATTGAGCCAAAAGGAATCTCATGAGGCTCAACAAGGACAACTACAAAGCCCTGCACTTAGGACAGAACAACCCCATGCACTGGTACAGGCTTGGGGCTGACTGGCTGGGCAGCAGCTCTCAAGAAAATGACCTGGGGATTACAGTGGACAATAAGCTGAATATGAGTCAGCAGTGTGTCCCTGTTGCCAAGCAGGCTAATGGCATACTGGGTTGCAATGGCAGGTATGTTGCCAGTAGGTCAAGCAAATCTTGAAGGGATTAGTTGCCTCTGTTCAGAATTGGTGAGGCCACATCTGGAGTACTGTGTTCACATTTGGGCCTCCCACTACAGAAAAGATGTGGACAAATTGGAGAAAATCCAGCAGAGGACAACAAAAATGGTGAGGGGGCTGGAGGATGTAACTTCTGAGGAAAGACTGAGGGAACTGGGCTTATTTAGACTAGAGAAGAAGAGACAGAGGGGACTTAATAGCAGCCCTCAACTACCTGAAGGATGGTCCAAAAGAGGGTGGAGCTGGACTGTTCTCAGTGGTGGCAGATGACAGAACAAGGAGCAATGGTCTGAAGTTGCAGCAAGGGAAGTTTAGGTTAGGGAAGTTTAGGTTAGATATTAGAAAATTCTCACTAGGAGGGTAGTAAAACACTGGAACAAGTTATCCAGAGAGGTAGGAGAAGCTCCATCCTTGGAGGTTTTCAAGACCTGGTTAGACAAAGCTTTGGCTGGGATGATCTAGTTGGGGATGGTCTTGCTTTGAGCAGGTGGTTGGACTAGATGGACTCCTGAGGTCCCTTCCAACCCTAACTTTTTATGATTCTAAAGCCTAAACATTAAGAAATCCAATGTGCAGATTCACTTTAAGTAAAATCATTTTAAAAGAAGAAAATGTAGATTTAAGATACCCCAAATCACATGTTAGATTTGTCATTCCATGTTAGAACTCTCTGTGTAAAGTTCATGTGTCTTATTTGGGGGCCTATTTCACAGATGTTCACAGGAGCTTCTATCTGCAAATCTTCTCATTGAATTAACTATGCATCAGAGAAGTGCTTCTTTTCTACCTAAGGCAGTGGGAGTTTTAAAATTAGATTTCAACGCAAGCAACAGGTAAAGTCAACATAGCTTAGCAATTCCATAGAAAGAGATTCAAAAGAGTTCTGATCCTGGATCTTTGCAAAAGGAGCTTCATAAAATATCCTCAAGAACTTGGGACAGATTAAAACTCAAAATGATCTTGATAAATTGAAGATGTGGACTGAAGTGAACAGGATAAAATTCAAGAAGGACAAGCGCAAACCAGTACAACTTGAATAACTGTGCAATTAATTAGGCAGCTGTTCTAAAGAAAAGAATCTGTGGGTTAGAGAGCAACACAAAATAAACATGAGTCAACAACGTTTTACCATTGTGTATATATATATATATTTAAAAGTAGATATCATCCTAGAATATATAAACAGAAATGTCCTGTGTTAGATGTGAAATCAGCCTTCTACTTTCCTCAGCTCTTATGCCCTCATTTAGTTTTATACATCATTCTTCAAGGAAAAAATCTAAGGAAGAGCAAGAAAAATTATCAAATGTCTAGAAAGCATGGCCTCAAGAGAAGAGTGAGAGAATTAGGTTGCTTAAGTTAAAGAAGAGAAAGAGGGAAGACATAACTGTAAGAGATTTAAGTGTGCTACTTCAACCTAAAGATTAGGGCCAAGTGCTGGGACACTTATCAAACCAAGGATTAATGGTGGGAAATGAACCAAACGTCAAGAGCGGATTCTGGGAAAATAGTCTCATACTCTCCAACATTAATGAAGGTATTTACTCAGAAAGGAATCAAGTGACCACCCCTTGCAACGAAATATCTATGAAATGGCCATGAAAGGTATATGGCCTTTTATTTAAATTTAGCTAATGAATCTAGAATTCATTAGTTACAGGTATTTGTAATTCAGGATGCCAGCCTCCTCCCACCCCCCCACCATTTCATCTCTGTAGACAAGCCCCTAGCTGCTGTGAGAGAATGGATTTTTCAAACAATGCTTGTACCTCAGCACTCCCAATTTCTAGCATTATAGGTTAAAATGTAATAACTAAGTATAACTTTATTTAGGACATTTTTACATGCAAAATATGAAGGCAAGGACACCTATACAACTCTAATTCTAGAATATTTTTATTAAATATTACCTGACAAATTTATGTTATAAAATAAAATTTCTCCCATCACATTAGTTGCTTTCCTTTATATAGTATTGCCCACAGGAGAAATCACTATTCCTCATAAAATCTAATTAGGAGCCACAAGTCATAATTAAATACAGTATTTGAATATGTTAAAAAAATCTGTGACTGACATGGCATATTAGGTATGCCTATATCATGTACTGTAACACTGTGTTGAGCAGGTCAAATATGATATCTGTTGATTTAATGTTTTACCCATTCTCTGTTATGTGGGAACACTCAACATATCCAACAGTGCTACAGTCTGTGTAAAGTGGGAACGTTTCTTATACACCCTACTGATTACAGATTTTTTTTGCTACCATATGGTATATTTCCCAGAAAAAATAGATTCACTCAGAAATGAAGGGAGCTCCCCTCTGGGATCAAGCAATGAGTGCAGAGGATTGCAACACACAATTTCAATGCCACTGAACAGTCATTTTGCCTGAATCACTTAAGGTGCAGGGAGTCTTGCATGACCCAGATTCTTATATGTAAGAGAGATATTGCCAAAGCTCATTTGAATGCCCCCACCAAACCAAGCCTCTCTTCCTTTCCTTGTGGTTTTACTATCAACTACCAATGGGTGACCAATCTAAAAACAAACCAGAAGTCAGAAAAAACTATAACAAAATAAACTATAACAAAATTATCAACAGATAAAAAACTTAAGTGGATTGCTATTAAAGATGTGATGCATGCTATTCACTACATCCCTGATTATTCCCATAAAGGTGGAGAAAATAAGAACTATATATCAAGAGCTCCAACAGAAACAATTTGGTAGTTAACCCCCATATCTCAATCAGGGTTGCATCACAATTAGAGGTACACTGATACATTGGTCTGGTATTGGATTGGTACCAATATGAAGAAAATTCTCTATATCGGATATCGGCCCAATAGGGCCAATAATTTGGCTGA